>NC_059503.1:13636363-13939393 GCF_914767665.1 Harmonia axyridis
GAAATTTGCTTACTCATAATGAGATTTTGATATATAACGTTGATACATATAATGGATATTCCTCCTGGGGGGGATATATCCCCCTTATCCCCCCCATTGGGTACGCCACTGGTTGTTATGATCATATTCAATATTTAATTTTTATTTGGTTTCACTATAAGCGTAATTTTTCACTTTTATATCGAACTAAACGAAGAATTGATAAAAGTTATGTACCCTCAGTACTTCAAAGATCATATTGTTATACTTGCTATTCGAAGAACAAGGGCACTCTGTAAAGTTAATCCAAAACTTATGTCTTCACAAAAAAATTGCAATTTGAATGAAACACATTAAATTGTAAAACGCAGCACAGACAATTTTTCGATGCGAATAACTCAGTTCAGTTCTTTGATAACTGCAGTATTAAAATTTTTTGACGAAAATGACGGGTAGTTTATACCGATCACGGATGCAAAAATCACAGATGGCAAAAGAAGGGAACGCCGACAAAGCGGGTAAATAAAGAAAAATAATAAACCTCCGACATAGACGTGCTCGTAGTTCAATAAAAGGAAAAACTTGAAATCGATAATAAACTCATAAACGACATAACCGGAAAAGGAAACATTTTTGTTCTTCGTCTTCGAGAGAATCCTAAAATGTTATATTTTGAAAATCTTGGGGGGGGGGGTGTTGTTAACTACCCCAGTACCCCCCATTTCTACGCTCTTGTCAAGGAATTACTTTCCAATCCTAGAAAATATAGTCACGCTAAAGCTAACACAAAAGACTAATCTGTGCTAAAACACTGTCAATAGTATTCTCTTCAATATCAATAAAAGAAAATAAATAAGATATATGACTATTCGTTTCACAATTTCTATTCCATTCTATGATTTATATTTTCTTTGCCTCTATGGCATAGAATTAATTAAAATTGTATTCATTGAACTAATAATACATTAATTCTATGATTGTATATTTAGTTCAATGCTCTATGGACATTTAGACAAGGATATCTCTTATCTATGGACGAGTGGACCAGACCACCAGACCCAGACGTCCAGATTGTTCATCACTGTTAAATCTGTTCAGTGAACTGATAGTAGATGCCAGTTCAGTAACTTTAAATCTGATATTTGAACAATTCGCTATAAAATATACACTTATGGAAAAATTAATAGATTTAGTTAAAGAACGACCTCTTCTCTATGATAACAGAAATGTTGATTTCAAGTATAGAGAAAAGAGATTAGAAGGCTGGAATGAAATAGCTCAAATAATGGGCAAAGAAGATGGTAGGAAATTTGTTCATGGAATTATTTTCCTGAGAGAAACTTTTCAATTCTATTAGCATTGAACACTTCTAAATATCACGTTGTAATATGTTAAATATATATCAAAGATATTTGATCTCAAAGGGCCTGAGCTTTATTATTTACTACAAATATCAAAATGAAAATATTGAACAAGGACGGTTATTTAGTGACTATAGTGATTATCCTTTCTAGGTAACTTTTGGAGATTCAAATGGAACTGTTTGAAAGAAAATTATTCGAAATACAAAAAGGTTAACTTCAATCCATCACATCAAATTTATAAAAAATACAGAAATTGGCCTTGGGGTGAACGTATGAAATTTATGGATAATATTCCTAATAAAAGAAAAGGTAAATATAAGAGTAACACAAAAGTGAAGGCTGAAGAGAGTTTGGAATCAGTTGATAATAATGATATTGTAATTACTAAAATAACTGAAACACAAATCGAACCTCAAATTGAATTTAGTAATGTAGAGATATCAGATCTTTTTCATATTCCTGAGACTAATGAAATTTCAATAAATAATACAGTATATAAACATGAAAAAACATCTTCATATGAAGAAAATATAGATCACCCTGATGAAAGAATCCACATTCTCATTCAAAATGGTACAGAAAGTACAGATAGTTCAATAAATAAAAATTTAATATCTGAAAAGAAAAGAAAGAAGAATGAATTTGATGAGGTAGAACATTTTTTCATGAGTTATGCACAAACATTCAAAAGATTACCAGCTAGATTTCAGCAAGTTCTAAAATTGGAAATGGTAACTTTATTTGCTCGTTATGAACTTCAAGCTCAAAATTATGAAAAAAATATGTGAATATACACAGGTGTCCCAGAAGTCGATTTCAAGCCAGAATCATCAGGTAATAGGCTAAGTTATAATAGTCATCAGAAAAATTAAAGAAAAATCTAGGTCATATGGATATTTTTCAAATTATATTGCATTTTTATTCAAGGAGATGTACTCCCTGTGATGTTTTTTAAAGTCCTGTTGCTATAAATCTACATTTCTCCAATTTTATTTATTCTCTATTATCCTGGATAGTGCTTCTGTAACCTGTATCCTTTAATTCTAAGCCAACTGCTCTAGCTTGGAATATAGTAAAGATTTGTAGCAATGGGAGTTTCAAAAGCATCAAAGGATTATTGCGAATAAAAAAATTCAATATAATTTGAAAAATACACAACTTGGATTTTTTTAATATTTTTCTGATGACTATTATGACTTAATCTATTACCTGGTTCCGGCTTGAAATTCAAACAGGAACCAGAAATATTAGACAAACCTTAATATTTAATTTGTACAAATAAATATAAGATTAAAATGGATTAAAAATTTGGATTGACGAAAAGACACTACCACAAAAATTAAAAATACACAAACACAAGTGTATAATTTTTTTGGAGTAGGTATATGTGAACATATATTATTATTATTTAAATTTTCTCAATTTGTAAATGATATTTTTCATTTTTAAAGTGTTGACCTGCTGAAAAAAAATGTGTTAAATGTAATTATGTAATTCTTCAATAATTTTTATAGCTATTCACATTACAGTTTTATGTACATAGTTATTTCTCATGTGCCTTATATTTTTAATTGATTATTCAAAATAGTCATAAAAAATAATTATCCAAACAAATCTTGGAATAGCCATTTCTGCAGTATTTGTATACAATAAAACTTTCCAAAGAGCTTTCTCTGTTATATTAGGAGGTAGATCTCTAAACTACCCTATTCCCTTATCTCCTATTTTTGTGTGAAATATTAAAGGAATTTGTTTTTTTATTAATAAGGTACACAGAAGTTGTGAACTTCCATTGTTAAGTACATTATTGGTGCAATAAAAATACGTCCTCTTTCAACTCACAGGTACCTACCTACTCGTAAAATTTACTGGGTTTTTTCACAATTACCGAAATTCCATCTCATAATAAATTAGCAACGATTTTTCAATATTAAATATAACTATGGAATTGTTGTAGTTTGTGGCAAACAATAATTTATTGTTTACAATAAACAATATACAGATCCAATATTCTTCTAATGAGTTTTTATTAAATATTCTTCGATTTCATTTGAATAATTATATGTGACATCATTGTAAAAGGAAATTCTTCAGAACTACAACATTTTACCCAGTTTGCGGAAACCATCAGTTAATAAGAACATTTTCTCAACAACTGTTTATTAGAACCATATACTAATTAGAACAAGAACTGTTCAGAGGCAATAGATACAGATATCTTTCCCTGTGGAGCTATTCCTCCTTTTTTTTAGTAGAAGCCGACCAAACGATAATTAATACATGTTAAGCATCCTAATAACTAGTTTGAACGATTTAAGAATTGCATAAATCCTCTAAATCCAATTTTTAGAGAAGAACTGAACTTATCAGAGCTAACTGATCTCTGGAACTTATGAAAGCAACTTTCTACCCAGAAAGGCTTGCCAATTGATTTATTCGGATCTGTTTATGTGACCAGTGGAGTTTGAAAACGAAAGCGTAGAACGGCCACATGATAAAAATATTATTATAATCTTAAGATAAAAAGTATAAAAATATTTTTATCATGTGGCCGTTCAACGTTTTCGTATAAAAAAAATTGAATGTATTCGATTACCGTATTTTGAACTTCTTCCACAGTTCCCATAAATTAAAACAACCATAGACAACACACTTTAAGTAAAAATTGATTATTAAAAAAAAGTGAAACCAATTCTAACCTTACACATGATATACATATTATGAATTAAATATATAAAATACATTTATCAATTGGTAAAATGTTGAAAAAACTGCCTGTTCTTATTTCCTCCAAGTATTCAAAAAGTAATATCAGAGGCAAGTATTCAATAAATAAATTTTGAAATTAAACTTTTCCAGATTTTATCAAGGTTTTCAAATTTTCTTCATACTCTAGACAACCAGAGCAAAGTTTTTCATCTGCTCAAAAATGTATCGGTCAACCGACTCATTACACCCACCCTCATCTCCTGAAATCTAATGAAATAACTCCCATGATAACAACGAAAGAGTATCAGAATAGAAGGGCAAAACTAATTGAGAATATTAATCAATTCAATACAATAAAAAATCAGGGCAAACATTTTATGGTATGTATATAACCAATGAAATATCTCAATTTAACCAGTTTTTAAATCTTCATTCTTCATATAAAAAAAAACTAATTACATTTTAGTCTTACATGTTTTTCATTTCAGGTTGTAATACCTTCTGCTTCTAAAAAATACATGTCAGACAAAATACCATATGTTTTCAGACAAAATACTGAATTTTTATATCTAACAGGATGCCAAGAGCCTGATAGTTGCCTTGTTTTGATCAATAATGATTCAGATCAATTCACATCAGTTCTTTTCGTCCAGGGTAAAGATGCTCATACTGAACTTTGGGATGGCCCTAGAGTATGTCCTTCTACTGTTAACGAATTTTTTGGAGTTGATCAAGGTTTTCCTATGAAAGAATTAGAAAACTACCTTCAACGAAATTCGAAATCCAAGAAAGAATTACAATTATGGTGGGCTATCTTCAATACAATTTAAATTTTTTTCATCATGTTATTGATTATTTCAAAAGAGACACTTCATTAAAGAAATTGAAAAAATAATTATTTGAAATTGTGATAAATTTTAGGTATGATGTAATGTCTCCTGTACAAGAGAACGTGCATAATGTGATGGAAAACATTTTAAAACAGAAAAAAAATTTCATGGATTCTCCAAAGACTTTTATTGATCAATTGAGGTTGATAAAAAGTCCTGCAGAAATTGAATTGATGAAAAAATCTTGCCAAATTGCATCTGAAGCTATTATTACTACAATTAAATCTTCCTTTCCAGGTATATTCATTTTTAAGACCACATATTGTTCAAATTGAAAGACGTATTTTATTCTTTCAAATTTAGATGCTGGGAAGTTGATGAATAAAAACAAACTGTCGGATATTACTATCATTAATTTAAATCAATTTATTCATCAAAGAAATAATTCTAGGTATCAATGAGCATGAAATAAATGCAAAGGTAGATTATGAATGTCGTTTGAGGGGAGCTCAATATCTTGCTTATCCTCCAGTTGTAGCAGGTGGTAGAAGAGCTAATATTATACACTATATTACTAATAATCAGATAGTCACTGATAAAGAAATGGTTTTGATGGATGCAGGTAAGTCACTCAACATATACATACACCATACACTGCTTCAAGAAATGAACACACCACAATTTAATTCCTGAAACTATTTATAAGTTTAAAGGTATTTATTTTGAAGAATTCTAAGCAAAGTGTGTTCCTGAAATAACTATATATTGATATCTCTTGATGCTTTTACGATATAGGGAAAAATTTGATAATTTGTTTTCTTTGAAATGTTTTTTTGATTTTATGGTTAACAATTGAGAGGTTTAACAGAAGGAAGTATTAGTTTTCTACTATTTTTCATTAATTTCAAAATTTCTTCAATTTTTTGGAGCAGTGTATATATGCGTTTTGAAAATTAACCATATAATTATGAGGGAACATAAAATAGGAAAATATGATGTTCAAGTGATCAAATATTTTAGTATTTTATTAAGTCATATTTTTGTATTCTTTTGTTATTTTAATTAAAAGAACAGGTTTTAAGGTTGTGAGTATCATGGTTACTCAAGTGACATAACAAGAACATGGCCAATAGAAGGAAGATTCACAAAGGAACAGAGGGAGCTATATGATGTTGTTCTGGAAACACAGAAAGAAATAATAGGTTTATGTAAAAATTTACCTCCTCTTGATTCACTGTTCGATTCCATGTGTAAGATTCTTGGTAAAAAGTTACAGGAAATTGGTCTCATTCCAAAATCATTGACTGGAACGTCTCTTTTCAAGGTTTGTTTTACGATATTTTTTTTTTAACTTTTTGCGTATTTTTACATTTTTTCTTTAGGCTGCCTACAAATTCTGTCCACATCATGTATCACATTATTTAGGAATGGATGTACATGACACACCATCTATCACAAGAAATATACCAATACGACCTGGAATGATTGTAACGGTGGAGCCAGGTAAATATTCTTTTTATTTCTATTATTCATATTTTCAACCTCAACTCAAAAATTGAAAATTACATACATTTTAGATGTAATGAGAGCCTGCTGGAACAATCATGCAATAAATTGCTACATTATTGAATTTAGAATATTGATTGAGAATTCATAATATAATCAAACTTAATCCCAAGGGTTTGTAAGATATGATATTTTTTTAGGAATTTATGTTCAAGATAATAATGAATCTGTACCTAAGGAGTACCGTGGAATAGGTATTAGAATTGAAGACGATGTTTTGATCACTGCTGATGGGCCAGAAGTTCTCACAGATTGTTGTCCAAAAGAAGTAGATGATATTTTGAAAATTTCATCCAAAACACATTGATTGGAAACAGTTGTAAATGTTAAGTAGGTCTTTTAAGAATAAATTTTGTGTAAAAAATGTTATGTTATATAATTTCAGTCGATAAAAAGAAGTAGTAGTATGATGTTTTGATCATTTATTCATGGTAATTTCCAAATTATATTCTAGTTACAATTAATTCTAAATAACGTAATTAAAATAAATATTCACAACATATGTATGAGATTTAATTTCAAAATTATAAATTAAATTGATTATTCAACTCATTTCAGTCATTTGATAAGTTACCAGTCCAATAAATTTGGTACTCCTCCAGGATATTCACCTGTAAGACAGGCAGTGCAATGTCCGACTTTGATTTCTCCATTCTTTGTTTTTATGTCTGATCTGACCGCCTTGAGAAGTCCTTCGACACTCAAATAGGCTAAACTGTCAGCACCTTAAATCAAAACATAGTTTATGATATATTCAGAGTGACAATCAGAATTTTATTTATGAAAGTACACTATCAGGATGATGTTATAGGATTAAAGATTCTTGTCCATCAGCTACTTTGGTAAGTTTATTTCTATATTAATTCTTGCGCTGATCAAGTTGAGTGGTTTTTTTCACAATATGAAAATTTTAATTATTCTTAGCCTATTTTTGAGGATATTTCATTTTATGAATCAGTGAATAGGTCATAATTTATTCCAGTTAATACTAATACTCATCTTGAAAGCTGAAGAAACCACACAATCTTTTAATTAGTATTTTATATAAGTTTCGACATCTTCCGATAAAGATTTAAAATTTTCCAAAATTTTAATCTAGATTAAAATTTTGGCTCACATCAATTGCTTGACAAATTACGATCCTTCATAGGAAAGTAACAATAGAAAATTCAATTTTAAACCAGTTGTGGTTTATATGATTGTTGCATAACAATCCATATACTATTCAGAATCTTTGTGAATTCATCTTCATACAAATTTTCTTCTACTATGTATTTTTATTACATCCTTCACATAGTGTGGTTACATCAGCTTTCTAGTAAAGTGCCGAGTGATACTAACACACATCAGATTATGGTAAATGCTATCTAATCAGATATAGGTACTTACCAACATGTTTAGCTAATTCTTCTGCATTCATTTTATTTGCAATTAACTCTTCTCTGGTTGGTATGTTAATTCCCATGTAGCAGGGATACAATAATGGTGGACTAGCAATTCTTACGTGTACTTCTTTAGCTCCAGCATTTTTCAACAATTTAATGATAGGTCCAATTGTATTACCACGAACAATGGAATCATCGATGAGTATCAAGCGTTTTCCTTTTACATTGTCAGCCAAAGCACCAAATTTCTTTGCTATACTCAACTGCCTCAACCGATTACTTGGTTGGATGAATGATCTTCCTACATATCTATTTTTACATAGTACTTCAGCGAACCTGATGCCACTCTAAAAATAAAATTGATTTTAGAATTGATCATGAGGACCTTCAAAATATTTTCATATTATGCATGATGATAATTATATTAAGATCGATTGCATACCTGCCTAGAGAACCCATGTGCTGCTGCATTTCCTGATTCCGGTACAGAACTAACAATATCTGCTTCAACTGGATGCTCAATAGCCAGCTGCCTACCACACTGCATTCTAACCGCAAATACCATTTGGCCTTCGAAAATACTGTCTCCTCTTGCAAAATACACATATTCAAAGATGCAAAATGCTAATGACCTAAGGCCTTCCATCTTAACTATGTCAATTGTCTTTATTCCTTCTCTAGTCATCTCTATTATTTCTCCAGGGTATACCTCTCGAACATATTGCGCCCCAATTGACAAGAACCCACAAGATTCCGAGGAAACTACCCAACCAAGAGCTTCTCTGCTTTCATCACAGTCACCGTCTAGAGCTATAAAGAGAATATTTTCTTTATAACTAATAGCGTTGATTTAAATGTAGCAGAAATAAAAAGTTAATTTTTTAAATCTTTAGTCATTGTATATATTTTTTAGATCAACTTATAGCCACATCCACTGTGTAAATATTTTTGTTAATCTTTTTTGTGATGTGGCACTATTTTATTTATTTAGAGCATATCTAAAATGAAGATTCTATCTATCTATAAACTTACGCTCATTAGATGGCAGAATTTTTCCTAAACATAAAGGTCTGTTTCCATACGTATCTCGTACTGCATATATCTTGTCTTTCAACATAACTACAAGTGAATAACTTAATGGTGCAAGTGTCATCAAGTGTTTTATTCTAGCAGGCCAATCTGGTCCATTGGATTCACCTTCTGGTGGATTTAGGCATAGTGCTTGTGTGATCAGTTCACTATCTGAATGTGTTGACAGTCCAACGCCTCTTTCTAATACCTGAAATTAATATGTTCAGTTTACCATTAATGGCTTGATAATGTTAAAGGAAGTATTCTTTAGTGTGTTCCACTAAACATTTTGCAGGGGGATTTTTTTTACCATCTTCCTCAAACTGTCGCAGTTCACCAATTCACCATTGTGTGCTACAGCAAGAGCACCGTGTTGTGTGTGTACTACGAAGGGTTGACAGTTTACTTCTTCGCTGGCAGCTGATGTTGAGTATCTGGTGTGTCCAATTCCAACATTGCCTTTTAGTTTTCTTATGGCTTCATCATTGAATATATTGCTTATCATACCCATGCCTTTGACGATGTTGAAAGATTTCACACATTGGCCTTCACTAGTTACTATCCCAGCAGATTCTTGTCCCCTGAAAAAGTGAAGAAATTAGTGAATTATTTAGTGGAGATTAAATGGAGGTTATTGAAAAAAAAGGGTATTTCTTAGATTGGAAGATGCGTTAATGTATATCAGATAAATTAGAGGTTTCTCGAACTCCTATCCTATCCATTTTTGAATTGGTCTTGGTGAATGAACTGTAACTGCTTCAAGGTACATATGTCGTCATCCTTCCCATTTTTGATAATTTTGGATTTATTTGTAGGTAGTGTTGCGATCCAGGGTGTTACAGCAAAATTTTGAATTAAATTTAAACTAGGAATATTTTAGTTATTTCAAGTTGTACTCTATGAATATATTTGAAAAATTTTTTTTCTGAAAAAATATCTTGGAATTTTCGAACACTATTAAGTAAAATTTGATTAATCAGGAGCCTTTACCTGTGTTGTAGAGCAACAAGTCCCCAACATATGATCTGTGATATTTCCAAAGAGGTGGGCCATTCTCCGGTGCCAATGCAGCCAAAAACTCCACATTCATGGGTCAAACCTGAACTCACTCCTTTTCTACCTTTTCGTTTATCCAAAGTCATCTGTTGGGCAACATTTTCGCATGTTCCTCCACAATCGCAACCTGATGCTTTAGCACTTACACATTCACCCTCTGACATCTCTCAAGATTTCTCGAAGTTATTGGTATGACAACAAAAATATAACTAAATAAGAATTCTGTTTTACTCGATCGCAGTGATATGTTTCATCATGAATTTCTATTGATATAGGTTCTGTAAACACGGTAATGGTGAACTTGCGATAACCCTCGGTAGAAATAGGATTATTCGGTGCGGTAAATTTTAAAAATATTACGAAATAGGCCGTTTCATAATTTGAGTGGCGTAAATTGCTATCGATATACTAAACTATGTTAAGTTTGGTCGTCATTAATACTGAAAAATTTATGGAAATATTTTCCCTTGGATCGTTACTGGGGTAAATAGAGATTAAGTTGTTTGCGGCAAATTGTTGTTTCGATAATGAAAATATTTATTGTGTTGGTTTACATCATTTGAAAGCTGAATGCTCCAACTAAATCTATCAGACATATATCTACATCTAAATTGAATATTAATTGCAATTGTGGCGCTACTCAAATATATTTTTAATTAACTCAGAAGTAAATGATATAGTGATACCTATTATATTTCGATATCATAAGCATACATGATTGATGTGTTCAAAAATTTCTGGGATATTAAATTCATCTGAAAAATATATTTGAAATCTTCAGTGCAGAGCAATTAATGACTAAAGTCCTTTTCATAAAGTGTGAGTTTAATTATAATCGGAGAATAATTCAAAAATACTTATTTCTCGAATATCATTTCGATTTTCATATCAATTTTGAGCCGAATGGGGTATCAAAAATGATGATGAATCCGTGATTCGTAAACATGATAACTCTTGAACGATGATATTTTTAATTTTCTGGGTAGGTCCGGATCTAGCATATAATTGATGAGCATAATTCAACCAGAAGTTCCGTAAACACGGCTGTTCCTATTAATTTTGAAACTAAAAACTCTTCGATTGATTTAAAATTTTCCGTAAATATAAATTGCAATTTCAAGCTTCATTCAGAATTTCATATTTTTTGCGACACAAGAAGAAATATCAAAAAATGGATAATTGATATTTTAGTGATAAACAGGATAGTTCAAATTTTTCGTGGGGATATAAAACAATATAAATTCTAGCTTCATGCAAAATATTTATGTTGATCAGCACCATAAAAAATTTAAGCAAAATATTGAAAAAAAAACAATTGATATGTCGTGTTTAGATTTATATTTACAATCTCAAGCTTAGTACAAAATTTCAATTTGATTGCGTCACTAGAATATAACAGAAAATAATTCAAGTAGAATATAAAAAAAAAACAACAGTGAAGATAAAGTTGGAATTTGTTAAAATTTGAACATATCTAATAGAACTGTACTTCGATATTTGGCAAATCCCAAACGGTTCTTATTATATGACCTTTTATGACCCATTATTATACCGACCCAAACCCATAGACTTAATATTAGGTCTATGCCCAAACCCCATATGGAATTGTATTTGGAAAAAATATTTATCCCAATTGCTGACATTAACAACATCTGGTAAGAAAGATATTTTACCGTTTTGAACTATCATCAGTTTGTTCGTTTATTATCCTATTTTGAAAAGCGAACATCGTTAAATTTTATTTTACTTGCAGTATTTCCAAGGTTATTTTGAAATCGGAAACCAAGGGACTTTCTTTAGAAAACAGCATGCAAATTGTTGAAAATGTTTTTGAGAGGTTGAGTGAATTAAATAATAGTAGTTTTAGAAAAAAAAATTGTCATCAATTTCAAATGAAATACTGGATATCATTTTTTTTTTATATTCACAAGATCTTACAAAATGAGGAAGTTTGAATCTTACTGATATAGTAGATTTTAGATATATTTTGCACTTCGAAGTGCAAAATATGGATAAATTGCATTATATATAATGGATAAATCGCATTATATACAGGGTGGCCATTTTTTCAATGGGATTGTATTGGTAACTTTTAAACCATAAGAGTTAGAAGGTCGGTCAAATGGAGAAAAAGTTGCATGCATAGACGCATTATCAAGCAGTTCGAACAAATCGAGATTATCAGGGCCGGTTATTGAGATATCATAAAAAAAGTAAATTCTGTCATTTTGATTTTTCTTTTTTTCCCACTTTATTTCAAATATTATCAAAAAATGTTACAGGAATTTTTTATTCGACAGTAAATTGTTCTCAATTTGACGTAATCAGATTTCGTATCCAACGTTTCGTGCTCTCTGGGCCACCCTCAACCTCATTTTTTTCAATACGGACCTGTATATTTTATGACACTTTTCGAAATAACTTTTAACGCTGAATTCAACGATATGTCATACAATGTCATTCAAAGTTGATTTTCAGGTGATTTTGACCCTTATCCAATTTTCTTTGGGTTGGATCTGTAGTGAATGCAATTTATCAAAAACTGCTGTTAATAAAATATCAATCAATATAATCAAATATCAATATAATCAAGAGACGCGAATACAATGATTTTAAATTTGAATACCAAGCCTTGCAAAATTTATATCGTAATGATATCAAAATAAAGTTCGATTCTGGAACAAATGACAAATCCAACAATAGTGATTTCTCGCGACAAGATTGAGAATGTATTGGAAGGTATTCAAGAAGACGAAATAAGCAAATGTATAAGAAGTATGGGTTCCAGAACCGTTAAGTGCATTTTACAAAATGGTGGACATTTCGAACACTTACTTCATTCATTTTCATTTACTTTCGAATAATCATTCGATTTTTCTTTCATTAAATGATAATTCGTTTAATTATTATGAATTGAAATATGTAAATAATTATTACTTGTTTCTTGATTTGATTCTGATATTATGTTCCATTTAGTTCAATATGAGTATGTTGATTTTCTCATCGAAATGTATTGCTTGTTTTTAATTAAACTAAAGGTACCGAAATGTAATACAGATCCGACCCAAAGAAATTTGGATAAGGGTCAAAATCACCTGAAAATCAACTTTGAATGACATTGTATGACATATCGTTGAATTCAGCGTTAAAAGTTATTTCGAAAAGTGTCATAAAATATACAGGTCCGTATTGAAAAAAATGAGGTTGAGGGTAGCCCAGAGAGCACGAAACGTTGGATACGAAATCTGATTACGTCAAATTGAGAACAATTTACTGTCGAATAAAAAATTCCTGTAACATTTTTTGATAATATTTGAAATAAAGTGGGAAAAAAAGAAAAATCAAAATGACAGAATGTACTTTTTTTATGATATCTCAATAACCGGCCCTGATAATCTCGATTTGTTCGAACTGCTTGATAATGCGTCTATGCATGCAACTTTTTCTCCATTTGACCGACCTTCCAACTCTTATGGTTTAAAAGTTACCAATACAATCCCATTGAAAAAGTGGCCACCCTGTATAATACAATTTATCCAAAGCTTAGAATTCTTCATTCTGAGATTCAAAGTCTAGTCATCAGTGAGCTGAAGTTTATCGTTTGATATCATTTCCGCCTTAAATCTCGTAAATTACAGGCCTTTTGAGATGAAATGATACTTCGATCTGTTAAATGAACGAGCTACCAAAATAATAAATATAAATCCTTCTAAATTTAGTGCGTATGGTATATCTAAAAATGAACTTATTAACATTCACTACACTACAAACAAAGAGCGTCTGAATAAAAAATTTCCATTAGTTATCAATATATCATACAATAACCCAACAGTTGTTTGAATTGAGTGAACTGCGTTATCAGTACCACAAGAAAAAGTTTCCGATCTAAGGACTGGATTCTTGGAATTTGGGTATGATGAAATTTTGGAACGCTTACAACAGGTATCCACAACTCTGTTAAATCTCAATATAAATATAAATTTCTTCGAAAAATTTCTGTCAATCAGATGAGTAACTGCAGTAATTATAATTGCCAAGAGAAATGTTGATCGCATTTATTCAACCATTTACATTCCATTTATTTATGGATCAAGTGATAATGGCAATTCACAGTCAGGCAAATATCCTCTCTTCAATTATAAACGAAACTTGACTCCCAAAATTTTGGTTGCGTTGAACATTCTACATTCCCATCAACTTGAAAAAAATTCGCGTATAGTCATGGGCGCCCGCAGAAATTTTTCTCAGGGGGGGCAAAATGAAAATTATTGAAAAACGATAAGGCGTCCTTGATTGTCATTGAAAACCGGAAAATTGTTGTGAATCCATTACTTTCCTTTTTTCCTTGCTCTTTGGATTGATAAAGTTATATTGAGGGTGTTGTGCTGAAAAATGAGGAAATCAAAATCTCAGGGGGGCCCCCCTGGCCCCCCCCTGCGGGCGCCCATGCGTATAGTCATCGCTTTTAGTACTGATTTTCATGAAATTTGGAATAAGCTAGAATATTTTTTTTAATAGTAGGTACCTATTCCGTGGAATTATCACAATTTATTTAGAAAAGTTACACCCTTACAAGGGATATGGTACTGCTACGGTAATATGCATTGAAAAAGTAAGAGTGACGTAAGATCAAAATTTTCCTCAGTTTGTGAGATCTTGCAAATATTAAAAAAAAAAATTTAATTTAATGATGTTCGCTTTTCAAAATAGCAGAACCAACGAACAAACTGATTGCTTATAAAAACGAATTTTTTCTTAGGTAAACTATCCCCTATTTTACCAGATGTTGTAAATGCCAGCAATTGAGATAAATATTTTCTCTGAATACTCAATTCCATGTGGGTTGGGTAGGTAATAGGTCATAAAATTTATTTTTGGGATTTGCCAAATTTTGTCTTGAAAGTATGCAGATAAAACAAAAATGACTTAAATATGGCTTTTTCTTCAAAATTTCTTAAAATATGCAACCTATATACAGTTCTGTGACCCCCAAGAGCGCAATTTCGGCATACTCTTAAAAGCTCCCGACTGTTTTGAAGTACCTACCATTTTAAAATTAATTGTTGATCGAATCATTTTTTACCAGATTAAATGTAGGTACCTACTTTTAATTTATTGAGTCTGTATAGGAAAGGTTACGTTCGAGGTTGTAGGGAAAAAATCAGACCTCCAAAAAATTAGGTACGTAGTTGTTAAACTTTTATGTGAATAGATACTTTTCGGAAATTATCAACTTGAGAATTTATTGAACTAGCGAATAAATAGATGCTAATTCAAGGCTAAAAGAACAAAAAAAATGCAACCCGCTATTGCTTCTTATGGGAAAATTCGCTAGGACTGCTAGGAGCTAGGAAGTACTTATTTTCGTTTTTGAAATTTGTTGTTTCTCTGAATGTTATTTTGAATCTGATATGAAAATATCTTTGTTTCAAAAATATTTATTAATTATGGTATGTTGAAACCAATAGTTGTTTATCAGAAACGAGCGCAAGCGTCATAAGATATAAGATTGATGAAACCGGCTCTGTCTTCTACTCCAATTGTGGTGGTTCCTCCTTTTCCCTTCACGTAAACGTGGGTGATTTGATATCGAGAAACTAAGACAAAAATTCTACAATGGCGACGACAGAAGGTGAGTTCATAAACTAGAAATCATTCGATATGCGAAACAAGAGAGTACTTTCCTTTTTTCCGTATTTTAATATTTAAGGTTATACCTACTTATCAGTTCATGTACGGTACTTAATTAAACAGTGGCGTACTGTTGACTTGGGAGAGTTGAATAGAATTTTGTGATAAAAATATTCTATGTACTAGATTGTAATAATCAGTTCCAACAATTAGCTTTGAAATAGTTCGGGAAAAATATAATTTTTCTTGAAACTTTCGCAGTACAAGTTTTCGGTAGTACGACAAATGCTAATCATATTCCAAACTTGTCGTTTCGATTATTCTGTAGTGGAGATGCTAGAACTAGAGAATTCAATTTATTCATTCTTAAGAAAATAAGTAGAATGTGAAAAAATCGTGAAATCGATTATTAATGTACTAATCGAATAGTCCCACATATTACAGAATACATTACTAGAATCGATTATGTCGAAACCGGATCAACGATTACTTTTCATTTTAATGATCCCGCGAAAATACTCGCAAACTGGATTCTAGCAGGAATCGAATACCTCACGATTAATCGTGGGATTTAACAAATTTTCATCAAATCTCACGATCAAAGATACTAATCTTTGCTCACGATATTTTGAAAACCGCTCTTTCTTCTCAAGCAATTTTTGAAAAATGAATCAGAAAATGATCTTTCGGATTTCAATATCACAATTCCTTAGTTCAATCATCAACAAGTTTATTATTCGACTGTGACTGTACCAAAATAGTTGGTACGCAAATAGATGGTTGTATTTACTGAATATTTTCTTATAAGCGCATAATTTGAATTGCGTAATGTGGGATTTAGGCTTCTCTGATGAAAACGAAGCTAATACAAGTTCTAGCGAACCTAGGACTAAAAGAATTAAACGGTAAGTTTGAAAAAAGAAAATGAAGAATTTAGATCCATTCAAACGTTTTTTAGATATCCTTCAGTCTTTAAAAGGGAATGGATATTGAAATATTCTTGGGTTACAAAGGGAAGAACAAATCATCATTGCCGATGTACCTCTTGCAATTCGGAGTTTTCAGTTGCTCATGGGGGCGAACATGATGTTAGAAAGCACATGAACACAGAGAAACATAAGCAATCTTCTCAAAGTACCCCCGAATCTAAAATTACTTCCTTGCTTAGTGATTTATCTGAAACGAAAATTAAACAAGTTGCTGTTGCAGAAGGTACTTGCAATTATCTGGACTGTCCTAGGCCTTTAACCTGTCAGAAGCTCGTGCGGGTTAAGAAATCTCATTACTGTATTCATTTTGTTGCTGTCAAAAGAACACCATAATCGACTGAGAGGCCTAGGAGTCAAATGTACCGGAGAATTAATTGAAAACCTTAAATAACTCTCTCTTCTCATAAAATAAATCCTTCATTCGGGATAGAAAACATTGAACATTCAATCGTCATACTCAATTTTCAGACATTGAGTTTGTTTTATTCTGAAACTTCTGTAAGATATATTTTCAGTTGGATCAGATGAAACTTATGAATTAGGAAAAGTTATCATTGAGGGGAAAACAAAAATTGTGTATGAAATCAAGAACAATCCCAAAGAATGTATCCTTATGTCCAAGGATCGAATAACCGCTGGTGATGGTGTCAAAGCTCATAATCTCGAAGGAAAAGCTGCAATTTCTACAGAAACCTGCGCAAAGGTGTTCAATCTTTTGAATAAAGTTGGTAAGTCATTTGGTTAATCAATGGAATAATTAATCAGCCCTATTAATAATAACTTTATAGGTGATATTTTAGTTTTAGATGAATATAAATCTATTGTTTATTGTAGGAATTAAAACAGCTTTCATAAAGCAAACGTCCAGTAAAGCTCTACTATCAAAAAAATGTGAAATGATACCTATTGAATGGGTTACACGCCGTTTAGCAACTGGATCATTCTTAAAGAGGCAGCCTGGTGTGCCAGAAGGTTATCGTTTTTATCCACCAAAGCACGAGACTTTTTTCAAGGATGATGCAAACCACGACCCCCAATGGTCAGTCGAGCAAATTATATCAGCTAAATTCAAATTCAATGGCGTTCTTATCGGTGAGTTGACCTTTATGACCCTAAACAAGATGACCCCCTTGACTGTTAATGATGAAATTCACTATTTATTATTTATTGCAATATTGTACATTTTTTTTTCAATCCAAGAGTTATCAGTTTCGTAATTTATATTTTATTAGGTCTTCTTTTATGACTAGAAGGAGTTTGGAATAAATAAATTATTACAGAATTTTCTAATTTGTACAAATGAAGTCTTTTAACTATAATTCTGAAAGACAAATATCTAATCTAGCAATTTGATGTTTTAAGAATTGAATGCAAATTCAATCTAAGCTAAAATACTCAAAATAAAAATAAAGTTTAATAAAACAATTATATTTGTTTTGCTCTAACAAAGATGGAGACAAACTATAATAATATGATTATAGCCAATACATATCAAACTATGTTAGTGAAAATCATGTGATTCAAAAGAGGAAAATCATAAATGGAGTTTCTAAATAAATTTGAATAGCTCGATAATCAGTATAGGTTTTAACTATGTTTCAAATTAATAGTTGTTCATGCAATTGAAAAAATTATTTTCATTGATTCTCAGGCGACCAATAAAAAAAGTTTGAAAGGATTATGGATGAATACTTTTATTTTGCATTTTTTAGGTCCAACGGAAGTTGATATTATGACTAGGACGTCCATCCTGGTATTTGAAGTTTTGGAAAAATTCTGGGCAACGAAAGATTGTGTGTTGGTTGATATGAAAATTGAATTTGGTGTTGATCCAGATGGTAGGTTTATATTTTTATTTATAAGTCCTAAAACATTTAAAATAAAATTGATTAGGTGACATTATTAGTTTTTGAATTGATGTTTATGTGTATCCTTCCAGGACAAATACTGGTAGCAGATGTAATTGATTCAGATAGTTGGAGATTATGGCCTTCAGGAGACAAAAGATTGATGGTAGACAAACAAGTTTACAGGAACCTCACCACTGTAACTAACTCTGATTTGGATACAGTAAGAAGAAACTTCGAATGGGTTGCAAAAAAAATCGATTTTTCAGAGTACCTTATTCCCAACCATCTAGTTGTTATTTTGATGGGAAGTCCATCAGATAAAGAACATTGTGAAAAAATAGAGAAACACTGTCAGTCCTTTGGTCTACAAACGGCAATGAGGGTAACTTCAGCGCACAAAGGAACAGAAGAAACACTGAGTATTGTCAGATATTACGAATCTCTAGGCTTGAAAATAGTGTTTATTGCTGTGGCAGGAAGATCTAATGGATTAGGTCCTGTAGTTTCAGCAAATTCCGCCTACCCAGTAATAAATTGTCCACCAGTTAATTCCGGAAATGTCGATAAAGACATTTGGTCTAGTTTGAACGTCCCTTCTGGTCTTGGTTGCGCAACAGTTGTATATCCAGAAACTGCTGCAATTCATGCTGCTCAAATTCTTGGTTTGGAAAACTTCATTATTTGGGGAAAAATAAGAACAAGGCAATTGGATAATTACGTTTCCCTTACTAAAAGTGATAAAGAATTGGCAGGACAAAAAGCCTTGGTTTGAGATAAAATATATTTTTTTATTACAGATCTATATCAACTATTTTTCAATGGAATATTTTGTATATCGTTTTTTGTAAATAAAGTCATTGTTATTTTCTCAGATAAAATTTATTCATTTAACATAATAATTAAATCGAAAAGCTAAACAAGAACAAGTCAAAATCTGTACATTCAACAGCGGTAATATAAATGATTATCAAAAAAATAAATAAAAAGAATTCATTTAGTCATACTTATATCGACATGAATATTTACACTTAAATAAAACTCTTGCATTTATCAATGAAAAACAGGCTCAAACTAAATTGAAATTCAGTTCATTTTTCTATATTTTAACATATTAGAAGGTGTTGAGTATCTGCTAGTAAACTTATTGAATGTCAATATTCTTAAGTTTATCAGTTCATAGTAGCAAAATTAGTGTATAAATTAGTTTTTTGAAAATGATATTTATGCCAACTAAATTTAATTCGTTCTTTACATGAATTGAATCTGAAAACTGTTTATATATAAAAAAAACTCAAAAAAATGACTGCTACAACTTTTACATTGTTTCATAGCAAAATTGAGTTCATTTGAAGGCAATATATATTTCATTGAGCAGTAAAGCTTTGAATTTTGTTGCTATGAACTGAACTAGTTACTAACCCAGTAGAAAAAATTTAGAAAAACAAATAATTTGGCTATCATAAATTAATATATCTAGTAATGAATTACTTGGTGGATTCACCTTAAATGTTTAAGCAGGGGAAACGGAAGTTCTCAAGACTCGACACTGTTGTTCCTTTTGATAATTCAGGACTCCACTTTCCAATTGTTCCTTGTAAGCGAGCAGTTCCCTTATTCTGTGATAAACAGGATCCTGAGTTCTCATATTAGGATTCCATCTACAATAATAAGCCTTCCACAGTTTTATATGACGTATACTAGCAATTGGAATCAGGATATTCTGGTGATTATTGGCCCAATACAACGGGTTCTTATAGAGATCAAGTTGACTGTTTATATAAGACCAAAGTGATACTGTTTGTTCTTTCAAACGTTCCTGTACCCTTTCCCTTTCACTGTTACATAAGAACGTCCCGAATCTACAAGAATAAAGGTGATCTAAAATAGTGATAAGGAAGTAATCATTGAACTGAAAAGCATTGGGAAATTGTTGTGTGATTTGCCAAACACAGTCAATAAACTGAAGAAACACAGGTGAACGATCAGCATCTGAGTGATGATCATCTCCATGTCCTATTCTTTGTTGACACTTATGTCCAAAAGAGAGCCATTCTTTTTCAATCAATACTTCGAAACCTTTCAAAGTCCTGAAATGAAAAATAGATTATTGAATTTGAAAATGAACTTACTCATAGGCTACTTAGTCAATTTAATGCGAAATTTCCTACACAGTTATTGCTGTATTCTTCCCTATTTATTTCCTTTGATGGGCGTAGATACGGTAGTTTAATTTCTAAAGTATTCTCTCTTCATCAACATTGTAAGTTATGTATTGTTTCAAATATATTAATTTTTTTTTGCATACCGGAATATTTTTTCGGGCTTGACCTACTTATTTCATGAATTTGAATATATCTTTTATATTTTCATTTTAAATGATCAATATCACTAGCCCAATGACAAGCAATAGATCCTCGCTAAATAACTGCATGATGCCAAAAGAGATGAAGTGGGATTGGAGATGCGCAGTGAGACACACAAGGTTTGCTGCTTGAATCTCGATACTTAAATGCACATCCTCATATAACAGAAACACAAATGCAGCAAAAGCCATGTTAAGGAACTTTTTTAATTATCATTAAATTAAACACTCACCTATAATAAGGATCCAGCATAAGCATTGCTAAAGCAGTGAGTTGGGCTGTTCTATCCCAACCATCAGAACAATGTACTAGCACTGAGGTTTTTAAGTTTTCAACTTTATCAGCAATTCTGACAGCACCTGCTAAAATACATTTAATATGCTTCAACCAATAGGTGGATTCAATTCCAGATAACCATTTTGATTCATCAATGCTTGGATAACAGAGTTCTTTCAGCTTACGTAATGATTCCCTCATAACGTGAATGTTGTGAATATCTAGAAAGACCAATTCTGCATTCTGAAATATTATAAAATAAGATATCATAACTTCGGTAAGAGTATCTCTTGAATTTATGAAGAGTATGAATGAGAAAAATTTCATTTCAAGTAAAAGAAGAATAACTAATAAGAAATTTAATAAGTTCTATGAAAATCTATCTTTCAAATGTACTGTAGAAAAACTGAGTAGGCCACTGACATATTTAAAAATACTGCAAATTTTTCATTATGGTTCATTCTTCCTCATACAATATCCACACACTGAAAATCGTCAAACGATTTCAAAGGTATATTACCGAAAATAATTAAATATTAACCTGATAAGCATCTTCGGATTCATAGCCGCCACCTTTGGCTTTATTAGCTATTGCATTGGCACTAGGTCTGGCATCCATTATAAATATTTTATGAGACTGAGCGTTTGCATCCATTATTAGCTGAATATATCTTTCATCCTCTCTACATCTTTTACCACTCACACCTGAATAATATAAATTGAATTAAAATCTATCAGTATATTTGTTTTAGAATCAATTAGATTTAAAAATTGTAATACATTACCAACTAGTGGCTGTGAACATCTTGTAATGGTAGCCTGAGATTCAGGATGGATCCAACTTAATACAGGAACACGACCACGACTCCTGAAACATGCTGAAGCTTTCAGATCATCGTCACTTGCTTGTGTAGGTACAGCCCAAACAGCAGGGTAACTATCGCAGATCTCATAATGTTCATTGATTTTAGTGATTTTCCACATATCATTATTCACACCCATTCTTTTTAATTCAGCTATTGGTTCATAAACAGTCCAACCATTTTCAGAGAATTTTTCATTGTGATCGAATGCAAATAATTTCAATTTATGCGATATTGGAAAAGCATATTGCTGTAATTTCTCAAAAATATCTCTTCTAGAATGATTTTCTTGTTTATGTGCAAAACGTAAATTCCTCATATCTTTACAGAAAATTTCAATACCATAAGCATTTTCTCCTCTCGAAGAGGCTCCTCCAACTTTTTCAATTCTAGATACAACACCTAATGGTACATCAACACTTGGAGACTTATCGACAGAGCAAAAAGTTAGTTTATAATTTGTTACTGTTAGAACTCCTCTAGCAGGTCCATAATATGGACATAAATAAGTTACATCCCTAGACTGACCGATAATTTTTTCTCCAGCTAATAATTGTGGCTCATCAGGCCTATTTAGTACAGTAACATTGGAAGTGGTGGCTTTATCTTTTTCCAAAGTAGAAACTACATTTTCAGTAGAAGTAGAACTTGATGAACAATAACTTTTACTAGGAGATACTTTCCCCCAACTATTCATTGATTCTTGCTTGGTACTGAAGCCACCAGCTTTACTTTCATTTCGGAATAATTCATTAGAATGTTCCATTTTAAAATCTTCAAAATGAAATTTTAATTTTTAATAGTATCTTCTTCTTCTTCTTCTCAAATCACTTATTGGTGATTTAATGGGTTCGCATTTAGCATGTACCCAGATTGGTTTTTTAATAGTAAACAATTCCCTGTCAATTAAGTTGACATCACCTGATAAGAACGTTAGAACTGGCAATCTGTGGATATTAGCCCATTTTTTATTTAATATGTTTTTACATGTAAGATAAAATCCATTCATTATTTGATATCAAGTTAATAATTTAATTGGAATTTTCATTACATGTAAAAACTTTATTTGGTATTCAAGTGAAAGTTCTATGGGGATGTCATCTTTGACAACTAATTTAACCTAAAAGCGTAAATGAAAGTAAACAAAAGGTACTTGACCGCAAAATTCTTGATTTATTTGATAGCTCCCAAACAAATAGTAAAATGTGAAAATCAAAAATGATTCACAGTTCTGGTAAATAGGTGCCATGGTCTTTCTATGGAGCTTCAAATAACAAACAGCAATGAAGCTTTCTTTCTTATTATTTCGACCACCTCATAATATAAATCTTGCTGTATATAAGACCTTTTTCATTATTCTCTTTATAATTCTTGTTATTTCTACGCTTTCTGCATTGTCAGTATATTATTCTGGGATTTCAAGAGATGAGAATTATCATTTTAGCAGAATAGATTTGAATATTCATAATGCTCCAAAAGTTGAATTGCCCTCTTCAGTGGAAACGAAAAGAAGAAATGAAAACTGTACACATTGGGATTGCTTCAATATATATAAATGTGGGCATACAGGACATGATAGAATTGCAGTATATGTTTACCCATTTAAACAATATTTTAGCAAGGATGGTGTTCCTGCAGTTTCTTCTGTTTCAAAGGAATATTTTGAGTTAATTAAGGCTGTAGTGAATTCAAATTATTACACTGTGAATCCACTTGAAGCCTGTCTTTTCTTGACTACAATTGATACTTTGAACCAAGAGAGATTAAATCTTAATGTTACTTCTGCTGCTCTTCATTCCTTACCATAGTAAGTACAATTAATAAGTGACTGTTAAATTTTGTTATATTATCAACAAAACTATTAACTCTTGACTTAAAATTATTTCAGTTGGAATGGTGGGGAAAATCACATAATTTTCAATATGATACCTGGATCTCCTCCTGATATGTCTACTGTTATTGAGTTAGATATTGGGAAAGCCTTAGTAGCAGGAGCAGGCTTTGACACATACTCATTCCGCACAAACTTTGATATTTCTCTACCTCTTTTTAGTCCTTTAGCAAAAGTAGCAGTACTAAATGACATATCCAAGAAAAGGTACATATTAAAAGAATTTTTGGATCTTCTATTAGGTTTTTGTACAAACCTGTCCAAAACTTGTTTATGTGTTTTTTATATTTTCAGGAATTGGTACATCACTTCATCTCAACTAGGTATTGATCCATACTACTTAGATGAACTCCAAAAGCTGTCTTATCAGCATGAAAATTTATTTTTAATATTAGACGCTTGCCATAATCACAATTATACTAGTCGATGCGAGATCAATTCTGGAAAACTTTATTCCTATCCCAAAATTTTAAGAGATAGTACTTTCTGCCTTATATTTCGAGGGGAAAGAATGGGGCAGTTTGCCCTCTTAGAGGCCATGGCTGCAAATTGCATACCGGTGGTTGTAATGAACAGTGTCGTTATGCCATTTAATTCTGTGATAGATTGGAAACGTGCAGTTATCTTTGTGATGGAGGATTATTTAAATACTCTCATTAAAGTTCTGAGTAAGGTATGTGGAGGTTGAATTTGTCACTATGCTTTTGAGATTTTTCAAGTATAAAATCAGAAGTGTAACTTATGTACTTACATTTTTTTTGTAGGTATCAGAAAAACGCATTAATGAAATGAGGAAAAATATAAAATTTTTATACAATAAATATTTCTCCAACATGAAAAAAATTACTTTAACAACTTTGAGTATCCTACAAGATAGAATATATCCCCACTGGTGTAAGATGTATGATGATTGGAATATCCCTTCTTACGAGGTAAAAAAAGTTACAAAACATTATTTCACTGCACAGATTAATGTTTCATGAGAATATCTGTACTCATTCTTGATTTGATATTCTAATATAACAGTTCAATGCTGATTTACATAATTTTGTGAAATAATTTACAGAGAAACAAAAATCCCCTTTTTATGCCCCACACTGCTCCAAAGTCCCATGGTTTTACTGCAGTAATTTTAACATATGATAGGGTGGAAAGTTTATTTACACTTATAAGGAGGCTATCTAAAGTTCCTAGTCTTATGAAAATACTTGTAGTGTGGAATAATCAGAAAAAACATCCACCAGCATGTGAGTACTTATTCTTTTTGGTTTTGATCAATTAATATTTAACGATCATTCAACAAAAACTTTGATACAAAAATGCCTGTTGATCATAATTATTCATTTTATCGAAATGAAATTTTTTTTTTTTTTTTTAACGACTTTATTCTTCAATTAGATACAACAAGGCGACATTTAGCTTGAAGCTACTCTTACATGTTACCTAACAATTTGAATTGGATTGTTTTTCATTTAATTAATGTTTTTTGAAAATGCAGTTTCAGAGTTCCCAAAGGTGCAAAAACCAGTTAAAGTCATAAAAACCCGTGCAAACAAATTATCAAATCGATTTATACCTTATAAAGAAATAGAAACAGAAGCGATTTTACACATAGATGATGATATTGTGATGCTAACAGCAGATGAGTTGGAATTCGGATTTGAGGTTTGGAGAGAATTTCCTGATAGAATAGTTGGTGAGTTATCTTATTGGAGTCGCACTCTTAACAGTTCTGTGCAAACATGAAATATTCTCGATTTTGATAAGTCATGTTCTGTTGTTCCATTATAGCTGAAATTTCGTATAGGTATTCACTTAGGATTGTAAGTGATTCTGTAGGAATTACAATTCTCCTGGTTATATTGTTTATTCATGCTACATTCATTAAAAACAAAATCTGAATTTGCAGACAAAATTGATGACTTTCATTTTACGAGATTTGTCTGAAAAAAAATTGTATTTAAGGTTTTCCATCTCGAACGCATATTTGGAACAATGTTACCAAAAGCTGGAAGTACGAATCTGAGTGGACTAATGAGATATCAATGGTGTTAACTGGGGCAGCTTTTCTCCATAAATATTGGAGTTACATGTATACTAAGAAACTAACACCAGAAGTAAGAGATTGGGTTGATGAAAACATGAATTGTGAAGATATTGCAATGAACTTTTTGGTAGCTAATATAACTAATCAACCTCCAATCAAGGTAAAGTTGACTTTATTTTAACCTACCTACTCTTACTGAATTTAAAATGTATGTTCTTGGGAAATTAGATAGATTCGATTGAAATGATAGTAGGTACTTCTTTCAATTTTGTTTTTTTAGGTTACTCCAAAAAAGAAGTTTAAATGTCCTGAATGTACTAATAACGAGATGCTATCTGCTGATATTGGACATATGGTTGAGAGATCTCAGTGCGTTGATAGATTTGCAAAAATATTTGAGAGAATGCCTTTACAATCCGTTGAATTTCGGGCAGATCCAGTACTTTTCAAGGATCCATTCCCAGAGAAACTGAAAAGATTCAATGATATTGGCAGTTTATAAGCTCAACTCATTCCTTTATGTAAATAATCTATTACTAAATATATATACATTTCATGATTTACTTCCTGTTTTCCTCATTCATGACGTAAATTCAAGAAGTTAGTATAGTATATCCAAAGTCACTTGAACTAGTCCATAAAAACGCTTGGCCAAATATTCCTTTGAAGTGAATACCGCGATACGCTAAATACCAGGGTTTCTTTGAAAGTATTGTTAGACAATAAATTCACTGGCCGCAAAGGAATATCTGGAAACTTGGACATCCCTTGTATGATTGAAATATTCTGGCTTCATCCAAGTGACTTTGGATATACTATACATAATGAATTCATCAAACGAAGATATTTACCTGCCTTCTCTACATCTGATGAGAATGAAATAAAATCTATGCGTAACAAATTAACTGAACAATTAAAAATAATAAAATTTATTGTTTTATATTAATATAAACATGATATATCTAATGGTCTACAATGATGAGTTCATCAATTCCCCAATCTTCATATGAATTATCTGGAAGATACCTTCTTATAATAATAGGAATTTTACGTTCTTTGAGTTCTTTCATAGCAATCTGTAGTGGATCGGTTTCTCCATCTAATTCTACCATAACAGGAGCACACATTGATATTTGTAGAGCTCTAGTCCCCAAAACTCTTGCCCTTTCGTATTTTGTCATATATTTCGATGTAATTCGTTTTTCCTTAGGAACTGCTCCACCAGCTTGACCAGGATTCAATACTTCTATATTCCCGTTTTCGGCTTCAGCTTCTTCCATCTCCTCATCTTCATCAACCTCTTCGGGGTAATCATCGCCAACATCATTGTCTCCCTCAAATTCTTCGTCTGCCATGACTTAATTTAGTTACTTTTCGTTAACAGCAATAAGTCTTATGGAATTAAAAGTTACAGCCAAGAGAGTATTAGAGAGACTCTTGATTTTTAAGAAGAACTGTATTTCCAAAGATACAATAAATCTTATTCAATTTTATATTCTAAAACTACTCTGTTTTATATTTTAACTCATTTCCCTACATTTTAGAACGCATAACCTATAATAACACTAAAATAATTTTGAAATTGTGTCATAGAAGCATATTATTTTTTTTTTTTCACTCTATCACACTGTTATAAATGATTCAACTATCAAAGTATATTTGGGTACTTTTTTCTGTTTTTTTGCTCAGAAAGCAAAGATTATGTTACCTTAAAAAAATAAACCATCAAGTAAATAAGTTAGCAAATTTTAGAAAATGGATATTCATTCCAGCTAACCTCGTTGGTGTCGCTGCAAACGTCGACAATATGGCGGTTACAATTGGGATAACGGATGTTGATCTCATCTTTATTCGTGGCCTACGCTAATTAAGATGGCCTGGAGTTTTTTTTTTTTGAATATTACGAATAACTATGTTCAAAACTCTCACTTATGTATAATTGTGTTAATTGATCGCAAATTTATCATTAAATTTTCTTGTTCAAATAGAACTGTGGATTCGATCGAAATAAAATTTTGCAGATTGCAGATGTAAAATCTTCGTACAACATTTTATGTTGATTGCGTGACCAGAAGAAGAGAAAATTGAAGATGATCAGATTATCACAGAACACTCATTTATTTGAAAATTCAAAGTTGACCACTGTCCCTTTTCAAAGTTGAAGGGAATGGAACAAATTGTAAGTGTCCTTTCTACTCAATACCATCAAATTTTTATTCGAAACATTTTTCCATAAAATGTTTCCTTTTCGTGATTTTTAACTTAAAAGAATTCATCCGGCATAAGCAGGTTATTCATGTACAAAGTTTAATTTTGTTGTGTATATTTGAAAAAATAACCAGTTTTTTTTACAACTTCTCTCTAGCCTTATTCCATCAGTGGTCCCGGGATGAAACTTTAATATCTCCTGAGAGAGGGAGCACCCCAAAAATCTGCTGAGAATGCCTTGACAAACCTTGAATAATTTTGTATTATTTTTAATTAACTGAATGATCTTCAGACTGCAAATGTGACTGGAATTGTATGGAACAGTAATATTGTGCTTTGTTAGCTTGCATCCCAGCATTTCTTATTTCCTGATTAGGTATTTTGAAACAAAATTCGTGAATTGTCTATGGCATATTAATGATAATAATAAAATTGACAGGATTCTCATTTGATCTGAAAGTATCACAAAAATGATGGGGATCACGTCACAAAAATTTAATTCAGATAGAAATAAGTAGTTAACTAACTTATCGCAAATTTTAGTAGGGTCAATGCAGTTTTTCAGTCTCACTAGCGCATTTTCTTTACCACAACTCTAATTCTGTTTTCATCAAACTACAAACGATACTTTTATTTGGAGTTTTAATATGAGTTCTGCCTGCAACCAAAGCCATGTTTTCTCTATAATTCAAATTGCAATTTTAATGAAATACATTAAGTTGTACATACAGTACAGACAATTTTACAATGCGAATAACTCAGTTCAGTTCTTTGGCAACTGCAGTTTGGAAATTGCATGACACGAAAGATGCAAATGAATGAAAATATGTGGCAAGTAGTTGCCGATGACGTAGCAAAAATCACAGATGGCAGAACAAGGGACGACAAAGTGGATAGATAAAGGAAAATAATAAACTTCGGACGTAGACGTGCTCGTAAAGCAATAAAAGTAATCATTTTGAAAGCGATAATAAATTCATAAACCGTTAAAGGGTTCATCTTTATGGAAAAATGGCTTTCCAATATTCCTTTTTTCGAATTTCCGAGCCCCAACTGCTACTATTCAATTCTTTATGAACAGCACCATCTATGGAAGGAAAGGATAGTTTGGCTAATCCAAAATTCGTGCCGCCGAAATTTTAATTAACCCTAATCAGTGGATACTTTTAAACTTCTTTGTTATCTGATAACATGATCATATCTTAAACGATCAATTTCGGTTCATTTTGGTTGCACGATAAATCACAAACTAAAATCCAAGATATGAGCGGTAGATCAAGGTTTTTGAAACCTTCAGTGAGGTATATCTAAGATGCATAGAATACCTGGTGTGTCTACCTGTAAAACTTTCAGACAAAACGGGAGATTTTTCAGATTTATCCCTACTTGTTTTCGAGGGATCGCGGTCTGTTTCAGATGGCGCATACATCGTTTACATTTGACATCTCTCTCAATTCTCGACTCTTGTGAACCAAGGGCGTAGTTTTTTTTTTCTTGGTGGGGGATTATCGAAAAAAAAATTTTTGACGCAACTTTTATTCATATCTGTAATGTTAGAAAAAGAAGTTTGATAATGAAGTTTGAACCAAATTACTCGAAATAATTTATTTTGTTACTAATTCGGTTGTTCTTACCTTATACTGGGTGTTCTCAAATTAGAGTTACGAAGGAAAATGAGAAATAACTTGAATAATTTTGAGAAAAAAAAGTTTTCAGAATATGAGCCCACAAACGCCTTGCTTTCAATATATAGGTTGTTTCTAGTGTGTCGTACAGTTTATCAAATATTTATTAACCTTCGCTACAGATTGGGCAAATAAATACCAAAAATTATAATTGATACATTCATTAGAGCTTACTAGCTGAATATTTATAATAATTTGGATTTTCTTGAGGATTACTAGAGATTTTTTCTAGAAATCTATAGCAGATATGACAAAACTATAACAAACCAAAAAGTGTAGTACTGGACGAATTGTTCTTTTCTACATTTTTCTAAACTAACAGCCATTCACCAAAATATAGTTTTGGAGGAAGGAAGCAGGCATCCTTCCAGAAAAAATATCACTCTGTAGATTTGCATTCAAAATTAGCATATCAAATGGTGAAAACTTTAAACTGGAATATCTATGGCCAATTCAAATTAAATATCTTGTGAAGGGAAGGTTATACGAGAAAAAACTTAAACTTTAACACATGTATCTCAAAACAAAACGTTATAGGACTTTTTTTCTTAAAATGATCTGGAAATCTGTCATTTTCATTTGTATCTCCAATTTAGGAACACCGTGTGATTACCCCCAGTATCCCCCTATTTCTACGCTCTTGTCGTGAACTTTGAGTATAGAACAATAATATTTTATATTCTATGGTCTGTCATTATATTCCATTCATTTGATTGGAAATTTGATATGAACTGAATTGTAATTTATTGTGAATGTTTGCAGTGTCTAAAATCAGTATTTCCTTTTTAAACGGCACCAAGCAGATAGCGGAAATTCGAAAATTCTTGAAGAGCGCCTCCTTACAGAACTCTGGTGAAGCAGACCACCAAAGCAACAGGTGGGTCTCCCAAAAAGTCTGAAACAAAATCGAATCAGTAAACACACCAGGTATTCTATGCATCTTAGGTATATCCCAAAAAGTAAATAGAAGAATTTGAAATAAGAACAGCGCTTTTAAAACTCCACCATAGAAAATTATAAACTAAAACAAGACAGCTATAACGGACCATAAAAAAGGATCACATAGAAATTCTTAACGTCCATAGAATGCGTTCTCATAAATCAAGACAGGAATCCCTAGCAACTGCCAATTATTATTTGTCTCGTACATCTAAGTATGCGATAAGCCGATCTGGTGATTGAGATATAACTAAATTTAATAATTAATATGGAATGGTTGGTGATAAGATCGTCGAGCCATGGAGGACAATTGTGTTGGCGGTTGGTCTACCCAGATCCAATATGGCCAGCTTCCGGCATTAAGTTTCCTAAACAGGAGCGCACGTATCTTGAATCCAAAGAGGCCGACATTTTCAAACGCAGCTTCTGATGCCTCGCTGATGTTCTAATACGTAGATCGGTATATTTATAGAAACATGATCTCAAACATGTAAGGATATATTCATTTTCTGTATAACGAAACGCAAAAGGAATTATTTATGTTCGACTGTCTTTGTAATATTTCCCAGACTCAGAGCAATTCATTGCTCTCGATAGAACATTCGTTGGACTCTCTCTCAAAGATTTTTCATTTAACTAATTGAACATACATTCGATGTTTGTTTTAGTATAATTTTATTACGAATTATGAGTTCCTGTTTACCCATAGAGTAATAAACTAAACATAGAGTAATGAACATAAGTAGGGGGAGTATAAGCAAATTTTTACATGTCCCCAACATGGTTAGATTACGTTGTCAGATTGTGATATATTTTCAAATCCAAAATTTGACTATATCGTTATGAATATATATTATATTGGATGAAATATATTTATTTGAGTGATTCCCGATTAAATATGCAAATTTGAATATTTGAAATCCGATGTTTTGCTAATTTTCGAATTTATAATAAGCAGAATATTTATTATTTTCTGTATCTACCTGCTGAAATCCAAGGTTTGGCAACTTTTGCTCTCCTAGTGTCATCGGTTGTTTTCCGTCGTTTGGCGTGCTCAAAGTTTGTTTTCTGCATTTCTGATATATTGAGGTATTTATTTCAATATATTTTGAGTTAATATGAGACGTGTGATTAACCATGGGACATAAGAAGTGAGTTCTTTGTGGAGAAACTCCCGAATTGAGTGAAATATCGTATCACTCATGTTTTCATTTCCACGCGCTTCATGTCAAATTTGATAGTTGATGTTGGGGACAAAATTTGCTCACTGAAAATGACATAATTGCTCCCTCTCTATCTATGTTTATTACTCTGAGTATTAACCTAATGATCTTAATTATTTCTACTGCTTAGGTTTTCATTTTAAATGAAAATGAGGTAAATTTTCACTATTGGAATCATTTTGATGCATTTCAAGGTTACTAGTGATCGACCAGCTCGAGTTTTGTGTGATCTTTGAATGCCTTGAAACCTAAGTCTTTATGCAAAATAAGTACGTATGGATGTTAGCACATTATACAAAAAATGAATATTTATTTATTCTGTGGGTAGTAATTTTTGCTTCAACGCGTCTTAATGCATGTATTGTCATAATTGTTAGTCAACGAAAAACATTTTTGATGGAAAGAATATAGTAAACAAAATGCATACCTGCATCTACCTAATTATACGACATATTATATTGCGCGCATAATAGAGGGCGTGGAATAAATTTCTCTACAAATTAAACATTAGTATGATGATAATGATCAATATTATGCATCAATTGTATAGCCGTTGGAAGATTTCAGTGTTTGTGTCTTCCGCGCCGCTTCGAATTTCAAAAAAATGATTGTGTATTAATTGTCCCATAGATATTAAAATATCGAGGTGCAACTTTGATCTCTGATTGTGTTCGGAATTTTTCGATTTAGGAGATTTCTCAATTTTTGCGATATCTGCCTTGTCGGCATTCATCAAATGGAATATTATTCCTAACGTACTAAAATTAAAATAAATTCCACTTACGTTTGCAGAACATCTCAAAGTATTGAAGTTGTATTTTGAATCTGAACGTATATTTCTCTAATTTACTCTAAATAAATTTGTAATAATGTGTTTGTCCATTATCTATACACCCCAACACGTCTCGGCATTGATGCAATAAGATGGTCTATTTCTTCTTGAGGTATACTATCCCAAGTTTCCTGTACTTCATGTCTCAGAACCGCCAAAGTTCGTGGATGGAGTAAATTTCCGAGCCTTCTACCCATGATGTCCTAAACATGCTCTATAGGCGAAAGATCAGGGGATCTGGGCGGCCATGGCAAAAGATTCACATGAGTCGCTTCGAAAAAGTTAAACTAACTCTGGCAACATGAGGTCGAGCATTATCTTGCTGAAATATTGGATTTTCGAGCCGGTTTAGGTTAGGGAGAACATATGGCTCCACTATTTCTGGAAGGTAACGCAGCTCTGTCATACCATAACGCATACTGTTTGCTGTACATGACGCTCAACATCAAACTGAGGTTCACGTCTTTCTCCCCAATGTCGTCTAACCCTTCTTTCGCCATCATGTGCACCCAAGGAGAATCGAGATTCATCAGAAAAGATGACCTGATGCCATTCCACATTCCAATGTTGATATTCTCTGCATCACTGTCATCGTTATGCTCAACCGTCAGAGGTAACACAATATGGGTAGATAATGCTGCAGTCCAAAAGACCTTATCCGGCGGTAAACCGTTAGGATAGTTACAGGATGGCCTTGTTCTTCTAACTACTCATCAGCCAAAGATCGAGTTGTCGCAAATCGGTCTCTAATGGCTATAAGTCTTAGACGTCGATCTTGAACTTCATTGGTGCCCCTTCGACGTCCGGTGCCTACTGTTCTTCGATTTTGGGCATTATCAAACCACGCTTGACAACATCTCATAACAGTAGTTGGATTTCTGTTCGTATGGTTAGCGATTTCTCGAAATGACAACCCCGCCTCCCGTAGACCAATAATTCGACTTCTTTCAAATTCACTTAGCTGGCGATAAATTCCTCTAGACATTTTAAAAACAATTAAACATCAACTTTGAATCTCCTCGAACAGCTGGTTTGTTGTAAAATTTAAAAAATTACAGAAAACGACTACAATAATTAAGAAACAAAAATTGTTTCCATGAAAAAACCTTCACGATTTTTTTCTCCAAATTAATCATATACTCTTTGCTATACTATATATGTTTTACCAAAAAAGAAATTAAAATTTACTTAAACCTTCTGGGGTGTTGCAGTTTCTTTGTCAGTTAGTATATTTCGAATTCTTCACTTGTGATTTGTGTTCATCATTATTTTGATAATTGTTTTCTTCAGATATACTCGAAATTGCTTTAAACATTATTAAAGATTCCACGGAAAAGAGTGCGGCTGTTTTAACTTATGCTTCTGTCTGAAGTTCTCCTTTATTTATTCTCCTTATTTTTTTCACATATTTTGTAAAAAATGAGAAAAAAGGAAATTACACGTTTTATTGTAACTCATTGAGTTCTTTAGGAAATCGTATTTTTCTCTTCCCTTTTAAAGATCATTCGAAAATCTCCCCTTTTCGAATAAACCGTTGGACTTTTTGTGAACAGCAATAATGGATCATTATTGCCATTCTCTAAAGCCACATTTCATACTGAAAAATACCTTCAAGCTCATTTTAATTTGTCATAATCACGTAAGAAGACCAGCAGGAACATCGTAGGCTGATCTTACTGAATATCAAGTGTTGTAATCAAGAGGTCGAACAAAGAAAGGTTGAACACGACTCCCGTAGACAATATCAAAGAACCACCGGGAAAAATTGGACATTAGTACACGTGACACTGACCGAACGGCAAGAGCGGACAAGATAAGATTTGAGATCTGCAGGAGTTCTGACTCGGCTTTAGCGTTAATTTGCTCAGCGCCTCGAACGAGTTGGCGCATACTTGCACCAGGTCTAGAAAGTGCTAAAACTAGTAGGATGTGATATACTACCTCGGATAAATGCATATTTGTAATAGTTTTCGCGCTATCTTGGCTTATACATTGATACAAAATGCAGTGGTGGAGTTAATGGGTACATGCTAAGCAGTTGAGCAGCAATTCATTAGAGAAGCTTTTGGTAATTGGGTACAGAAGGATAGATAGATAATTTACTTCATTTCATTAGCTAAATGAGAGATGAAATAACGCAAACTAAAGAACTCAAATTAGAAATTTTTCAGAATCGAAATAATCTCCACTGTTGTAAGGTACCAAATGAATTAACATTTTCTTAAAAACTTTATTAAAGCTATATAGCATTTCGTATAATTAGGTTGCTTATTGAATATTCTAATACACATATAATAAGACCTTTTTCACTCAAGGCTAACCTATGATAGGGATAAAATAAATCTTGAGTTCTTGTATTATAATAATTATGGCTAACTCTCATATCAAACTTATCTTTATTTTTTAAAACAAACATTCATAAATATACAAAGCATATAACATCATTATATTTCTGAATTTGCCTCTGCATGAATCCCTGTATCTACTTCATTTTGCATATATTTAGTCCTAATAATTCTTTACCTACCGAGTTATAAATACTGATTGGGCTCTAGAGTTTCCACCCCAGAAAATGATTCCAAATCTAATGACTGATTCACAATTTGCATGATATAATATTTTCAAAGTAACATCATTCATGTACTGAGCAACAACCCTGATTCCATAACCAATACTGGCTAATCTTACACATATAATTTATATGTATCTCCCAAACAAGAAATTCATCTATTTGTATGCCTAGGAATTTTGTACTTTATACAGGTTTTATTACGTTATTTTCAAGAGTAATACTGTTTGGCGTAGATGTTTGTGATTATGATTGTGAAATAACACTAAAGTTGTTTTTGAAGTATTTATTACTAGACTCTGTTGGTGTCATCAACGTAATTAGTGATGAGATATTTATGCAATGACAATGGCAGATCATTTATGTAGATTATAAACAGGATCGGTCCAGCAAGTCTTCCCTGAGCTATACCAACATCAATAAAAAAAACTTCAGATTTTACATTATTATCAACAAAACCCTGTTGAGGAACTATGATTATTTTTATAAAAAAGTGGGTCTAGTGATTTTGTGGTTATTTATTGAATGAGACGATGAAGTTGTACTTTATCTTTGAGAGCGTTTTTTATCGTCTTGTGCAATATAACATTTTTTTCTACAGCAAAACTCAAATTCAGGTGAAAAATAAAATTCCAAAGAAAATTGTAATTTATCGCATAAAAATCGCAACTGTTCGGGATTTAGGTTTCTGTTTCCAGCATAAATTTAGAAGATAAAAAATGTTACAAAATGGCGAAGGCGCAAACTATTTTAATGAAAAATTTAATTGAGTAGTAAATGAACTAACAGTGCCGTGTGTAATTATTTCGTTTTAAAATTCAAGTCACTTGATCGAATTTTTTTTTTTTTTGTTAATATGTAGCTTTTCGTAAGTGATTGCACAAGTGCATCAAAATTAGCGATAATTTTGCTTGACAGCGTGTTGTCTTAAAAACTGCATGAGTTCATTCTCCAAAAATGAAAATGACCGAATGCAGTTTTTCAAAGAAAACACGCTGGAATGCGAAATTATCCGGTCATTTTGATGCACGAGTGTAATTCGGGGGAATATTTCCCGAATAAACTGTTACATTACTTGTCAAACTGATTTAGAATGGAATTGCCATAGATTCGAACTGTGTAAGATGCATAGAAACTATGCATCTATGAACAGAGCAATTATCGCAGTGCTGTTTCGTTTCCTACAATGCAATTATATCGGTGTAATTTTCGATAATTGTTCTCCATATACATAGAATTTTTGACAGGAGGGAAATATTCGTTTTAGTTTATTTTCTGAATTTCTGATATTATAAGGAATTTATCTCAAGTTAATATGAAACTTTGATTCACTATGGGACATAAGAAGTGTTTTCTTTTTGGAGAAACCCGCAAATTGAGTGAAATATTTGATAGTTCATGTTGGAGACAAAATTTGCTTATTGAAAAAGACGTATGCTCCCTCTATCTATGTTTATTACTCTGAGATTCCTTCGAATTCTGACCTTTAGCTCGTTCATTTTACGAATATGTTCATTTCCTGATCACACATGGTTTCTCCCAGCCCAAAGTCCTACTCTGTCTCCTCAATTTCAAACATAGGCATTCGAGATCCATGCTTGCTTCGCCAACGGTGCACAGAAATAACACATTTACCACTTCGTATGTGTGTTTAGGTGATGTTTATAAATTAGAATTTAGGAATGCATTAAACGTGGCAAATTACAAGCCTCCATTTGTCCTTTTCTCGTCAAATGGACGGTCTAACAGGGAATTTCACAAATGTTGGGGTTTTTACCCTCTGTGGAATCTCGAGAGATGTTTCCTTGCCGACGATTTGTTTCAGTTTGTGTGCAATCCCAGTCCTCCTACGAATCATTCACAATGAATGATGAAATTAAGAGTTATTAAAGCTATTATTATCAATACAATTAGAGTTGAGGTGAATACCTATAAACCCCAATAAGCTAACATAAGAAAATTAAAGAAATTCAATGTACCAGGTTTTTCACCATAATTTGACTCCACCTTTAACTTTTTTACTAAATGTGGTACAAAATAGTAATTTACGTAACAAGTCCGGAAAATAGGGTTTTTTGGACGAATACACAAAAATCACAGACTCTCATAAAGTGAAAAACTTTTTCCGCTTCTGTGTAGTGCATATTCGATGAATATTTCCATTCAATGACATATATCGTCATATATCGTTGACAACGAGATAACTCAAAAAAGGGCATTTTGAATTATCGCAGCCTTCCACTTGAAAACTGATTACTTAGCTTGCAAGGTGATCCTTAAAATTTGAAACTCTGTGGTACTCAGAATAAGAGAAATAGGCCAAACATATGTTATAGATTCGAAATCAGGGGAAAAAGAGCTAGTCAAATATAGAAAAATAAACAGGGTGTCTCATTTGAGAAAATGAAGTTGCAATCAATATGTTGCCCACCCTTTATATATTTCGTTTTGTGAAATAATTTTAAAAAACACTAGTCGATTTCGTGAAACTTTTGTAGAAACCATATTTTTGTACCTCTTTCAGTAACAAAATTAAAGGGGGGGGGTCAAATTATGGTGAAAAACCCGGTACACTTTCCCAAAATAAAGATAAATAAATGAATGAATACAAAAAAGAATTGAGTTATTTAAAAAATATAATTAACATGAATTCAGCACCAGTCACTATTTAGACATCTGTTACTTTTGAAGCTATAATCTTTTGACATTTGGTAAATGAAAATTACGCCATTATTAATAATGGAACGATTCTCGCTTCAACAACGCACTGAAATTGTGATTTAACACCTTTTGACTGTTTTCTTTGGAGCCACGTGAAAGATAAGGCATATTCCAATGCTCCCCAATCAGGGCCGTAGCTAGAAATGAATTTAAGGTAGGGCAATGAAGGTTACAGGTAGGGCAGAAGTAAAAAATTGTACTCGATGTGATCTGATGAATCAATTTTCATCGTACCTACTTTTGAGTGTATGGTAGTATGTATATATAAAAATATTTATTTCTTCAGTTTATATTATTTCTTTCAACATGTTGTGATTAATATAATGATGATAAAAAACTTCCTCAAAACAGCTGAATCCTTCGATTTGTCATATTATTAAATATGCGAAGGACTTCATTCAGATCAACAGACTGAGTCCTTCTCTTTTCAAAGGCCAGAAATACCATGCCTGCCATTCTTTCGTGACTCATTGACAGCCTCTGAGGTCTATTGATTGCAGTTAAGGTTGAAAAAGTAGATTCACAAACAGCAGTGCTACATCCTATGGTCGCCACAGATGCAAAGAGTTCATATGTATCTTTGAAAGCCTCTCGCTGTCTGTACAAAACTTGCACTATGTCTTCTGTTTTATCCTCACGACGACTCAAATAAGCTTTAACCACTGTAGCCTCTTCATTTGATGGAATTGTTATACCTGAAAAGTTAATTTAAATTGTGAATTGAATATGAATAAACAAGCGTAATATTTTAGAAGCAGCAACATCATTTTGTTAATTGCCTTACACTCACCTAAATTTTTCAAAGGTTCCATTTTGTTCACATCCAACTCATCGAGACTCGCTACAGAATTTAACAGATCATCGTTGTCTGAAAACCTTCTCTGTAATTCAGCAACTAGTATGTCCAATGTTTCGAAATACTCAGATTTAAATGGTTGATCTTCTTCATTTTGTTTCGTTGAGGAACAGGAAGAGTCAAACATCAAGTAGTCATCCATGCGATTAGATCTTCTGACTTGCCTTTTTTGGGTGTGAGTCCTATTTTCAGAATCAATGCTTGTCATAGATTTAACTTCTTCCAAAATTTGATGATACATTTCATCTGTTCTCAATTTTGTGATTTCATTTTGGACGCAATTTATGATTATTAGGGCGTCTTTCAATCCTGCGCTTCGGGCTTGTAAACTTGCATCTGCAGGCTGAAGCATGGATAGTATTTTTTTGGCCACAACCATAGCCATTCGGAATTCCAAATTAAGCATAATTTTTTTGATGCCGACACTCTTGGCAACGTCGTCACCATTGAATCTGTCATTTTTCATTTTATCTAAAGTTAGCAAAATCTCTGAATAATTATCGTTTACAACTTTTGTAACCGCCAAGTGTCCTGACCAACGTTGTTCGAGTAATCTGCCAATTATTTTTCCACCATACATTGCAGCTATTTTTCCATGATGAAAGAACTCATGTAACATGATGCATTGATCAAAAAATAAACGGATGAAAGTCATTATTTCAGAGATAGTCCTGATAACTATTAAATGTAAGCGGTGGTTATAACAGTGGACATAAGGAATTTTTCGGCCCAATTGATTCTCTATTCTAGTCGCAACTCCTGAAACTTTTCCGCTCATAACACTTGCTCCATCATAGCATTGGCTTAGCATACGGGAGAGATCAATGCCATTTTTCGTAAGAGTGTTTAAAGTTAATTCGGTAAATGTTGCTGCATCAAGATGTTCAGTTGTTGTAACTGTCAGCAACGACTCATTGACGATTCCATCCTTAACGTAACGTATTGCTATAGCAATATTTTCACGATTATTCTTATCCCTCGTTCCATCTTCCATTAGAGTGAACCAATTCACGTCAGATTCCTTGATATCTTTGACAATGGAGTTCTGTACTACTTGAACCATTGCTTGAATTATTTGGTTTTGAATTTCCGGTGAATGATATGTCGCATTTTGTGGTATATGGCTGAAAGCCTCCTTCAAATTCGGATCTTTCATGCACGTGTATTCAAATAAATTCTGAAATAATCCTTGTTCTTTTTTTTCCTCCAAAACATAATTTCCTCGCAAAGCTAACTCGTTGACAACTAAAAATTGTATAACTTCAACAATTGATTTCATGTAATACCGGTTTTTTTCTAAAACTTCATGATTTATCAAAGTTTCGACACTGCTACCTGTAGATATTCTGCGTAGTTTGTCTTGCCACATCGCCATGGCTTGTGTATGAGGAATTGATTTCTCATGTTTTGGAAACCCAGTTCTTGTATCACTGGCATTTTTCCAGTTTCTGAATCCTGTGGAAGTATAAGAACTTTGTTTGCTTCCATGGGGTAAAAATTGTTGACAAGGATAGCAAAAAGCAGCATCTCTCTCGACCGAATACTGCAACCATTTATATCGCTTAAACCAATCCGCAACAAAGGCCCTATTATTTTCTTTGGGATATATATTTAAAATAATTTGTTTTATCGGTTCTCCGATTCGTGCAATATCCGAAGGAATACCATAGTTAATTCTATTTCTACCAACCTGTTTTGCCAAACTAGTTTCCATAGAACTAGGAGTGGGTTTTGAGCAATGGGGTTCATCGTGATGAATTCCCTCTTCAACTCTTCGTTTTTTGGTAAAGAAAGTCCTTATATCCATCGCTAAATGAGTCAATCAACACTTCACTTCACTTCAATAAACAAACAATTATTTCGCTAAACTCTATTTTGGGTTATATGGGGATCCCCCTACCAAGGGGCGTATATTCCAGTACAGGTCCCATACATACTTCAAATGCCATCTATGTGCGGAATCAAGAAAATAAGCACATGAGGTGCTTCTGAAAATACAGCGTGCTGTATATATACAATGACCACGGTGCACTCTATTGATGTAGTTCGCAATCTCTAACAACTCGTGATTAATTCAGAATTGATTTGCGAGTGATAATTTTTTCCTCACGTCACATAATGAAATTTCCTTTGAATATTATTTAAATTGTTACTATTTTTTAAGGTAGGGCATTGAAAATTAAAGGTAGGGCATTGCCCCATAATGCCCCCCCCTGGCTACGGCCCTGTCCCCAATGGATTCAAGGACTTATAGAGGGTATATCGAGGACATACAGCCGCAAATGTGTGAATTGGTAATGAGAAATTTTGAAAACTCTCAGATGAACAATTGGCATTTGGTTCAGACACCTTGGAACAAGGGTTGCTCTACCACCAATGCCACAAATGGATATGGTGTTGCAACCGTAGCTGAGGCGGCCATTAGACTGATATTGTTTTCCATCGTTAATTGATTTCTCTTCAAATATATGTACCAGTTTTTTTAAATATCAAAATGAAACCTCTTTTTGGAAAACTCTCTATAAAGGGCAATGAATTTGATTTATCAGAACATAGAGCGCAACCTAAATTGATCAAAATTTTACCATTGGTATAATATCGTTAATGAAATGTGAAAGTTCAACTAATATTCACTTTTCCTTTGTAATTCTTTTCAACATCAAGAACTGATATGATGAATTAGAAATTTTTCGATGTTCGACGAAATAAAAAATTTACCAATATGAGTAATCTTCTCATGACCAACCAATGCCATTAAATTCTTACAAAAGTACTTAAATCCGAATCGTGAATAGGGCCAAAGTTCCTCAGCAAACAGTGGGACGTGGAATTTGAAATTTCTCGTTCGCCTTCCATTCAGTACCATTTGGACCAGATGCTAAGCACCCATTAGCCAACCCGTTCCCAAAAAACCGGAAAAGCACCGAGCAAACAAAATCGTTCGGATTCTCCTCAAGTCAAAGAAGAGATTCCAGTGGACCTCTAAGTGCAAGACGGTGCTGTCCCATGAATGAAGATCACCTGATTGCTCACAATTAAAGAATTTTATTGCCGCATTGGCCTCAATGGAAATCACGTCCAACAATTAGTTTTAGGAGTTTCGTTATTGTGCGTCTACGTCGATTAAAATTGCTACTGAAAAGTAATCGCGAACAACAAATAATGAATCACTTCTAAATGGTAATAAGCGCTGAATATTAAGAACTATTTAAGATTATTTGACATTCAGGGTGACACGTTTGAGTAGCTAATCATCGGGACGCACCCTGACTGAAGATTCCCATCATGACACAATTATTATACTGAGAATGTGACGCACATAAATATTCCAACTTCCGTTTTTGCCCAGCTTTAAATTCTGGTCATTTCGCACAAAGGAAATAACGAAAACGAACAGGAGAAACACTCTGGAAATATTTATTCATATATTGTATTTATGATAGACGATTGCGTACATTGTATTGAATGTATAATTGTTGCAACTACTTATGATTCGATATTTTCGGTTATTATGAGCTCATAGAAAGCGGCAACCAGGAAATGGTTGGAGATACAGTTCGGGAATACTTTGATGTTAAAAATAAAAATAAATAAAGGGTTTTCCAATAGGTGTGATATAATTCGAAATGGATATAAAGGAAACTAACTAATTCATAAATAGTTTCAATTTCGAATAATTGATTACAATTCAGAAAATATCAAATTTAGTTATCGAAACATGGAACATCTACTTCTAGTTTCTTTCTGTGTTTTCCGGAAGTAACAGATTACTCCTTTGATTTAGAAATTGCGGTTTTTCCTTATTTAAAGTTCTCCCTCGATAGCTCATAAAGTTTTCAAAGTCCCCCCTCTTTTTATATATAGAATTGACTGGAAAAATAAAAAATTTTAGTTGTAATTTGAAAATCTCGAACTTTGATGAATTTGAGTTGTCCAAGTTCATGATCTTCTCATATTCACCCTGTACATTTTAGTCTACGTATTATTAGAAATGAAAATGAGAAATGTTTTTTCGAAAGAAACTTTTTCTGCAGAAATATTGAAAAAAAAGTGAGTCCTTGTTGCAACCATTTTTTTCATAAGAATCCTTCATGAATCGTTGAGTTTTCACCCAAGTTATGGCATATTGCTGAAATTTTCATCAAATAAGCTGTCTAATGATGCAATGATATACTTGGTGTGCCATTTGAAATAAGGAAGTAGAAGTCTTCTTCCGGTGTAACCAGAGATCTGAAAATATTTTAGGGAGAAAGGCATTTGTCTTAAACCCCAATATAAATTTTCAGTACAAAATTATGATTAGTTTTTATAAACATCTAGGTCATATCGGTGAAATACCCTTTGATATTGGTGAACCAAAAATTTTGTGATCAAATTCCAATGATCTATTCTGTACCAGTCCTCGAAAAAATCTCATTTCGAAATCGAATATACCTCGTTAGGGGAATTATCTATGACTTTCATTATAAGAAAAGTAAAAGCGTAAACATTGCTTTAACTGTGTTGTGTTTAGGGCATTTCCTAACTCAGGATCCATAATAATGATGTAATTTGTCGAATTTTTTAATGATTTTATATCATTTAACCTTGAATATCTTCAAAATCTGTTTTGTGAGAAATGCCGAAGAATAATTTTATTTTCTGAAAAAATTGGGTATTCTAGTAACTGGTGTTTTTTTCCGAGGTATATAACTTTAAGTTGGCATTACTGTTCGAGATGGTGACCGATTTAACAGCTGTCAAGTGATTTATTCTCAGTTTGGTTTGGCAATTCATCATGAATAGACTCAGGCCTGAACAACTCTTGCAAATAGTGCAAAATGAGATTGCCGTTGTTCCCGATTTTCATAAGCGAATTTTTTTTAGCGATGAAGCGCACTTCTGGTTGAATGGCTACGTCAACAAACAAAACTGCCGCATTTGGAGTGAAGCTAATCCTCAAGTGTATGTCGAAACACCGTTACATCCAGAAAAACTGACTGTTTGGTGCACTTTATGGGCTGGTGGAATCATTGGTCCGTACTTCTTCAAAAACGATGATGACCAGACGGCGCAGCATGTCACACAGCTCGTGCCACAATCGATTTATTGAAAGACACGTTTGGTGACCGCCTAATTTCACGTTTTGGACCTGTAAATTGGCCTCCAAGATCTTGTGATTTAACACCGCTAGACTACTTTCTGTGGGGCTATGTAAAGTCATTGGTCTATGCGGATAAGCCACAAACCCTTTACCATTAGGAAGACAACATTCGCCGTGTTATTGCCGATATACGGCCACAAATGTTGGAAAATTAGACGTCCAGATTGAACTACATCCGAGCCAGCCGTGGCGGTCATATGCCAGAAATCATATTTAAATTGTAATGCCACAGGATTATCTTGCGGATAAATAAAATTCATGTCAATCGAATAATCCATCGTTGTTTTATTGCAATTTAAAGTTCTATAGCTCTAAAAAAAACACCCTTTAGTAACTTTGGATTGATTTCTTTATGCTAATTTCGTGTTTTATGAAAAAATATATAATTGAATTGTCTCTGAGCTGAATAAATCTCAATTGAATTTATTATGAATGATCATGCCAAAGCAATACAAGAAGAACTTTCTTTTCAACTTTATCTTTTCACCAGAGCCAAAAAAGGAAAATTAGTAAATGAAAAAAGTTTTTTATTTTGACGAGAGGAATTAGCTTCAAGACTCATCCTTTTCATATTAGAATTATGAAGTCTCTATCAGAATTACCAAGATAATTCTCATTAAATATTCCAAAATGATTCGAGCTCTAAAAAAGGTTAAGTAGAAATTCTAAGGAGGCTTTGGGAATAGCTGTCAACGAGTACAGATTTAGTAGCATCAATTTTTCTGTCAATCGACTGTTCCTCATTCATGCCTAACGAATTATTGCAAATCGAGGTGAACATCTACACCTTCCCACAGTTGTAACGACAATGGAATCAGCTCTTCTCCAGATTACATTATCTAGGTATGCAAGAAAAACGCAGAAAATAACTTTTTGCTACCTCGCCTTGTATTTATTGCCTTTAATAGGAACTATTATTCGGACGATTTAGAAACGATTTCAATGACATCCCCATAAACAATTGAATAACACCTGTGTGACATTGATATCGAACAAGGGGCAACATTAACTTTTACGATTTCAATGGACTTTTCCGCGTATTTAATAGTAACTGTTGATCGCTTTGTAAATCAGCAGCTGATTAAATTTTATGGCCCAGTTTTTATGTTGAATTGTTTTGTATAATATGTCTAATAGGGGTTATTATCTATCTTTATGACCTGTTCGACGCTTTGCCGAGAATTGCATTTTGAGTCTATGAAATATTGTTCGGATGACTTGTTAATAGCTGCCTGTCAATGGAGGAGTGCTGCAGAGAGATATTTCCCTAGATTTGAGGTGGGTAACAGTGGAATACTACGTGGTTTGCTATTGTATGAGGTGTGTGAGGAAAAGCTATTGTTTGACTTCCAACTGCTTGAGAGTTATCACGTAACTTCTAACCTTAAACAGTGGTAAAAGTATGAATTGAAAGATACACTAATGCAATATTGTATGTGAGCTTTAGAGTTGCTCAATTGTTCAATTTAATAATTTTATCAACCTGCAATGTTTATCTGTCTCTACTTGAGACCTGAGACGCCATAATTTTTGAGAGTAATCCTAGCCGTGGTGGTCATTTGACTGATATCATTTTCCATCATTAATGGCATCCAATGAAATAAACAAGCATTGATTTCTGTTAAAATATAATCGTTATTTTTTCAAGATCAAAATGAAACCCCTTATTGGAAAACCTTAACAGGCCAATTGAAGAGTAAAACACATTTTTTGTGGCAAAATTCGATTTTATTATTCAACATAGTTGCATTCGAGGACGATACAGCGATTATAGCGATCTTCCAACTTTTCGATACCATTTTTGTACTACGATTTGTCTTTCGCTTCAAAATAGGCCTTAGTTCCACCGATAACTTCTTCATTGGCGCTAAATTTCTTTCCAGCGAACATTCTTTTGAGTCCTGAGAACAGGAAAAAGTCGCTGAGGGCCAGATCTGGCGAATACGGTGGATGCAGAGGCAATTCGAAGCCCAATTCCTGCAATTTTGCCATTGTTCTCATTGATTTGTGACATGGCGCATTGCTTGATGAAACAGCACCTTTTTTCTTCAGATGGGACCGTTTTTTTAACGATTTCATCCTTTAAACGATCCAATAACGCTATATAATAATAGCTGTTGATGGTCTGGCTTTTTTGGAGGTAATCAATGAATATTACACCTTGCGCATCCCAGAATACTGCTGCCATAGTCTTGCCAGCTGTCTGTTGTGTTTTTCCTCGCTTTGTATTCGGTTCATCGTATGCAGTCCACTCAGCTGACTCTCGATTGGACTTCGGAGTGAAATGATGGAGCCATGTTTCATCCATTGTCACATATCGACCCAAAAATTCAGGCTTATTGTACTTAAACAGCTTCAAACACTGGTCATAATCATTAACACGTTGTTGTTTTTGATCGATTGTGAGCTTGCGCTTCACCCATTTTGCACACAGCTTTCTCATGTACGAATATCCGTGAATGATATGATGTACACGTTCAGATGATAGCTTCACAATGTCTGCTATTTCGATCAACTTCACTTTACGGTCATTCAAAATTATTTTGTGAACTTTTTTCATTTTTACGTCGTTGACAGCCTTTTTTGGGCGTCCACTGCGTTCGCCGTCTTCGGTGCTCATTTCACCACGTTTTAACTTAGCATACCAATCAATGAAGGTTGATTTTCCTGATGCAGACCCCGGAACTCTTCATCAAGCCAAGATTTTTGCTTCAACTGTATTTTTTCCCTTCGAAAAGCAATATTTTATCAGAACACGAAATTCTTTTTTTTCCATCTTTTTTTCAAATAATAACATTAGCTACATCTCACCAACTGCAGTCAAATTTTGACACGTATCGATTGAAGGTTGGTACTAACTAAAAATTATATGGATTTAATACTAGCATCGCCATCTGTGCACCAGACCGGGCACTTTTCAATTGGCCTAATATATAACAATTATTATACAAGCTTTATGAAAAATTTCATATTAATTGTCTCACCAGAATTAGAAAAAATTCAATCAGAATATCGAAAGAGCAAAATTATTTGACAAATAATCTGGCTTGTATTTTTGAGTCAGATTTTCAAGAATGAGGTCGAAGATTGGTAAATATTACTACTGATTCAGTATTAATGAATGCAGTTCATATTTATCAAGATGCGCTCGTATAATTATTATGTGATTACTCCATTATATTCTCAAGAAAAAAAAACTACTGTCCTTAACTCCTAAAATAGATTCTGGCTGTTAATCTTTTATGAAAGCTTAGATATACTGTGACGGCTTCACTGGGACACCTCCTCTCATTCTTCTCTCGAATGGAATTTTTTGGAAAGAATATATCCACATTGTCAGACTTGTGGGAGGATTGTATCGTTAAGACGGAACTCATTCGTCTAAAACAAGGATAAATAACTTGGAAGAGCAGCAATTAGAGCTATTTTTACACAGACCGAAATAGAAGAACATAGTTTCTGTTATATTTACTTATGTTTGGAAATAGATCGTGCTGGCAACACAGAACTATTTCCTTTTAAAATAAATGCTGTTCTGTTATGTCTTCAAATAGTAGAACATTCAATTTCGGGTTGGAATTGATACGCAATAACTTGATCAAGCTTTTTAATTCGAAGTAAGCCTTTAACTTGCACAAACCGTACTGAAAAGTTAAGGTAATTTTTACTGAAGGGTTTTCCAATAAGATATTTGATTTTGAATAGCCCGCTATCTGGATAGCTGTCACTTTTGACAAGTATCAAAATGACTTAGGTACTCGAAAATGAGGCTTTTTCAATAGTTTTTTGAAAGGATTGCGCTACCGAGCTATTATTAATGATTTTTCATTTTGCGTGCTTACAAAATCCAACTCATGCAAGAACTGAATCCAAACGATCATCAAGTAAGGCGTAGATTCGTCGAATGGGCACAAAATGAGATTTAGTTTAGAGATGAAGCGCACTTCTGGTTGAATGGCTACGTCAACAAACAAAACTGCCGCATTTGGAGTGAAGCTAATCCTTAAGTGTATGTCGAAACACCCTTACATCCAGAAAAACTGACTGTTTGGTGCGCTTTATGGGCTGGTGGAATCATTGGTCCGTACTTCTTCAAAAACGATGATGGCCAGAACGTTACAGTCAATGGTGATCGGTATAGAGCCATGATTACTAACTTTTTCATTCCTGAATTGAACAACCAGGATGTCCAGGAGCTGTGGTTCCAACAAGACGGCGCAACATGTCACACAGCTCGTGCCACAATCGATTTATTGAAAGACACGTTTGGTGACCGCCTAATTTCACGTTTTGGACCTGTGAATTGGCCTCCAAGATCTTGTGATTTAACACCGCTAGACTACTTTCTGTGGGGCTATGTAAAGTCATTGGTCTATGCGGATAAGCCACAAACCCTTGACCATTTGGAAGACAACATTCGCCATGTTATTGCCGATATACGGCCACAAATGTTGGAAAAAGTCATCGAAAATTGGACGTCCAGATTGGACTACATCCGAGCCAGCCGTGGCGGTCATATGCCAGAAATCATATTTAAAATGTAATGCCACAAGATTATCTTGCGGATAAATGAAATTCATGTCAATCGAATAATCCATCGTTGTTTTATTGCAATTTAAAGTTCTCTAGCTCTAAAGAAAACACCCTTTATAAGAGCTTCATACAGATTGAGCTAGCGAATTCAACAATTGGAAACAGAACTCGCATAGGAGTTATTTTGGATGAACTTGTAAAATTAACTGTCGAAAAGTGGTGAGAAGTTACATGATGATGAAGATAAAATTGATTACGATTCAATTGAAGAGACCCTCAATGAAGGAAAGTTCGGACAGCAATCATTACTGCTATATTATGTGATAGGCAACTTCCTTGAAATTAATTTCAACTCAATATTCCTCGATTGGAAATATACGTAGTGTGTGAATTCCTCAGAGCAGTATATGTGGGAAAACTCATAATCGAAAGCGTAATTGAATGTGCACTTTGAAAGTTCTTCAACTTTAAAAAAACCGACCAGTTTTTGCTCCCAGCAAATACGCTCAAGAGAAATCGAGACATGTTAATGAAATTCGTAGAATCCCATAGAGTCGTGTGACAATTAGAAAGATATCGCAAACAAGGCAAAAAACTTCCGAATAGGCAACACTGTTTTAAAGCCCGTCCAAAGGTGCCAATACCAAATTAGGTAGTAATTATCACATTTCTACCTTCATTAATGCAGTTCCAATTGATTCGATGATTTCCAATTCAATAAGCTCATTAAGTAATGAACTCCTAGTTATTCTTCATTCTGAACTGTATCAGATTCAGTTCCTTCAGATGAGAACAGTTGTCATCAGACGAAAGACAATATATCCCCATATTTACCTCGATGGTAATTGAAATGACATGTACTGCTCTTTCTAAAGCATGCCTTAAAATGAAGTTTATTAATGGTATTGGGTGGGTTAGCATTATTAATGCCTTGTTAACCATACTGGGACCTGAAAAAATTGAATAATGGTTCCGAAAACGTACAATATACCGTTTGGCATTATTCACAACCGAAGGGGTTTTTTTGAAAACTAGTAGCTGCTTTTGTTACAATAAAGCATTTCATTTCCTGTATACGCATTTAAGGAGAAACTGATGACAGTGAAATATTCAGTTTCTTACTCTACCGATGAAAAACATTAAGTCTATAAATATGATAGAATTTTCTACATAAAGACTATTATCGGAGGTGGAATTGGAGAAATATGAAAAGAAATAAGAGAATCTGCAACACTTCAAAAGCATAATTTTCGTTTCACATGGTGTTCCTGTATTGGAGGTAAAAACCAAAATAACTGCTTCCTCGATCATTTTAGGAAAAACATGGGCCCGCCAACGCTTTGTTTTCGAGATACAGGGTGTTGAACTTTATTTTTTTTTCTCATAACAGGCCAATTGAAATCTCCCCGGTCTACCATAGTAAAACACATTTTTTTGGCAAAATTCTATTTTATTATCCAACATAGTTACCTTCGAGAGCGATACAGCGATTTTAACGATCTTCCAACTTTTCGATACCATTTTTATAGTACGATTTATCTTTCGCTGCAAAATAGGCCTCAGTTTCGGCGATTACTTCTTCATTGGCGCTAAATTTCTTTCCAGCAAGCATTCTTTTGAGGTCTGAGAACAGAAAAAAGTCTCTAGGGGCCAGATCTGGCGCATACAGTGGATGCAGAAGCAGTCCGAAGCCCAATTCATGCAATTTTGCCATTGTTTTCATTGATTTTAGACAGGACGCATTGTCTTGATGAAACAACCCCTTTTTTTCTTCAAAAGGGACCGTTTTTATCGATTTCATCCTTTAAACGATCCAATAACGCTATACAGGGTGGCCACTTTTTCAATGGGATTGTATTGGTAACTTTTGAACCATAATAGTTAGAAGGTCGGTCAAATGGAGAAAAAGTTGCATGCATAGAAGCATTATCAAGCAGTTCAAAATCGAGATTATCAGGGCCGGTTATTGAGAGGGGGTCAAAATCACCTGAAAATGACATTGTATGATATATCGTTGAATTCAGCGTTAAAAGTTATTTCGAAAATATACAGGTCCGTATTGAAAAAAATGATGTTGAGGGTGGCCCAGAGAGCACGAAACGTTGGATACGAAATCTGATTACGACAAATTGAGAACAGTTTATTGTCGAATGAAAAATTCCTGTAACATTTTTTGATAATATTTGAAATGAAGTGGGAAAAAAAGAAAAATCAAAATGACAGAATTTACTTTTCTTATGATATCTCAATAACCGGCCCTGATAATCTCGATTTGTTTGAACTGCTTGATGATGCTTCTATGCATGCAACTTTTTCTCCATTTGACCGACCTTCTAACTCTTATGGTTTCAAAGTTACCAATACAATCTCATTGAAAAAGTGGCCACCCTGTAGAATAATCGCTGTTAATGGTATGGCCCTTTTGGAATCAATGAATATTATACTTTGCGCATCCAAGAATACTGATGCCATAAACTTGCCAGCTGACTGTTGTGCTTGTTTAACGCTTTGGATTCGGTTCATCGTGTGCACTTCAATCAGCTGACTGTCGATTGGACTCCGGAGTGAAATGATGAAACCATGTTTCTTCCATTGTCACATATTGACGCAAAAATTCAGGTTAATTGCACTTGAACAGCTTCAAACACTGCTCATTCGATAAACTGGTATAATAATCACAAAAAAAAATTTTAAAGAAACACCATGTATCTCTCATTTTCTCCGTACTTACCTCAAATTGAAAAAAATATATATTTTGAATATTCCAGGTTTTTGGAGGTTTCTAAAGAACGACAATCATTTAATGCTTTTATTGAAAAATTTCGGGTTATCAAAAGGATTTACATAACAAATTTAGCACAATGAAGGCACTTCGGAGTATGTTTTGCATTGATAATGATAAAATACATGAATTTTCAATTAAAATGAATCTGAATTGAAAATTTTTTTAAATAATCTTGTATCAAGGATAATGTGAAAGGAAAATGATTGAAAATAATCATTTGATTTTCATTCAACAAAGTAAATAAGCAAATATAAGTACATACTAAATACTAATAAACATCGATAAAATAAAATCACATCGTATGGCCAAAATTTTGGCTAACAAATAGATAATGAAAAATACTAAAGACCTACAGTCGTGACACAATTTAAAACAGATTATTCATATTTTACATTTGACTAGCGGAAGACAATAATTAGAATATTAAATTACAGTATATTGATGATACTTTCAAGTTTACATCAATGCTTTCTATTATTTCAAAAATGAAATGAACAAAATTCAATTGAAAATTAAAAGGGGATTTCAAGCTTATGATCTACAGGATTATGAGAAGAAACCTAAATGACTAGTGAAGCACTTTTAAGGCAAATAATTCATTTCAAGACCCATTCATAGAATGGCAAGATAAGTACCAACGAAGTTGAGTGGCGTATTAAATCTACTAGTTTATTATCGTCTCACATGAAACAATATCAAGTCTAATTTTATATACACTTGTGTTACAAAATATAGATATTGCTTTTATTCTCAGACGGTAAATGTGCCCCTTTTTATATAAGTTAGCTGAAACTTTGTGGGAGATGTTCAATTATACTTTCACATTTACAAATCACAAAAAAAAAAAAAAATTGTGCACCTGTGGTCATTGAAAATTAGAATTTCAGTCACCAAATCGAGGATACACAACCAGTGCCGTGTCAAGATTGTTGAATATTTTCCGTATGTTTCAAACGTGTAGTCTCTTCCGTTTCATTATATTTAGACGAATGATGAAACATGGTAGTTCTAAAAATGGACGATACTAGTGTTTGGCAAACGTTTATACCAGAGATATTTTCTCCAAACATTGAACATTGTAGTCAAGTTAGGTTTATTTACAGAAGGAAGATTCCATGTTATTTTTCGATTATTGGCATAATTTCAACTAGTATTAAACGTGTATTGCATCACCGGATGATCTTTTATGTCATTTTGGGTGGATTTTCAGAAATGTGCAATAAAGATCCCGAATAAATTACTATTATTCTATTTTCGACTATCTTTAGTACCTATTTCGACTCATATAAATAATTTGTATACCGAATTGGCAGATATACCGAATTGGGACAGTTGGCAGAAATATTAGGAAGTTGATCACTTGGAAATGTATGTAATGTCGATCCATTTTTTATATAATGGATTGACTCGGTCTTTACTTGATCGAAATTATTATTCTATTTCCACACAAATTGAATAAATGAAAATTGTTTCGCTACACAGTAGTTTCTTCAGATTTTACATTTTGAATAATTTTTATTCAAACATTGGGAAAAACCAAATGTTTCTGTTTTTGTTATTTCTTATTTGTGAGAGTTTGTGATAACAAAACGAAAAAAACCGTTCTCATCTCGTTTCAAATATTGGATTAACTTGATCTGTACTTGATGGAAATTTGTAATTTAATGAGTTATTCCATTTCTACTTTTTAATTATATAAATAACAATTGTTTTGCTACACAGTACCTTCTTCAGATTTTACAGCTTAATAATTGTCCTTTGAATAATTTAGAAGCGTATAAAACTTTTTATAGCTCCTATGATAAATTCAGCAGGTTTTTCTATTGCATCATTTTCATGTAGAGTTTTCATTGCGCAACAATGTTTTTTTATATTACTATAGTACTGGTATTGGAAAAAAAATGAGAAATAGTCAGCAATCGATAATATAAAAAAAATAAGCGACGCCACTGTATCACACAGTTGAAAAATCTGAATACATTTAAATACCCAATAATTTAAGTACCTATATATTATGCATCGTAATATGCATTTGTTCAAATCAAGGCAATTAGGAAAAAGCTTGATACAGTTTCAATGAATGTGTTGTATGAAAATCTTCATATTGGATTAATCAAAATCAACGTTATTTCAACTGAAATAATTCGTTTCATAATATAAAGTTGATATTTTCGTTGTTGACTCGGGAGTTCCACAAGGTAGTATTCAAGGAACAATATTATATTTTGTTTGCATGTGGAACGTTTGGTCTTTTTCTGCTTTTTTTGTTACCAATCGAATAGAAGTACTTTATTGATAATATAATCAATTGGACATCGGTCCAAGTCTTCCAGGCATCTATTTCTTCTTTCTCTAAAAGGAATATTTCCTGAATAATTCAACATCATTATCAAGTAACTAGGGTAAGATTATTTTAGGTACGTCTAAGACATTGATAAAATTCCTGATAACCAACAAAAAGGCCTCAGAGCCTGCAGGACTATGAGGTTGAATATCAAAGGGCCCATAATGACCAAGCTTAACTCTTTTGATATTTTGGAAAGCCGACTGCAAGTACAAGTTTTCTTTCCAACGCTGATTTTACTTTGAACAATTGAAATATGAGACATTTTCAAGTGAGTGTTTGTATCATAATTTTGTGCTTTCAGTGATCCTACAATGCTATTGATGATATTACTGCCCAAGTTGATTATGGCTGATTTAGGAATGTAGTGCTACATCAGAGATACCATCATCTTTACTGGTAACTTTACTATCAAAGTTTGACACAGGCTACTGAATTTGTCGAATAGTTTCCAGATAAAGAGTCCTCGATGAAAATACTTCACATTGTCTGAGAATAAAACAAAATAAAAAAAAATCTACTAACTTAAATCGTTAGAATCATCTTTGGCAGGGTTGCGGGTTTTCCTCTTCGACAGATCAAGCTCGCCTTGACCATTTGCCGTAACCATAGACAACGGTATGGTGATAAACTGAGGCTGGTTGGAATTGGGATCAGTATGGGCCAGACTGAAGAGTACGCCGTTGCCATTAGGCTGGGCGTACATCATGCCCTGGGGGGTTTGGTAGACCAAGGGTGAGATCAGTGGCGGAGGGTTGGTGCTGGAAGTGGCGGTAGAAGATGACATTTTCGTGCTTGTGGACGAGACGTTATTGGCTGAAGAGTACGAGGTGCTGGTTGACGATGATTCTGCTGACATGCGAGATGTTTTGGCTGGTGGATGAGACGAGTCAGGAGAATTGGTGGGTTTGATAGTTATTTCCGGAGGGATGTAGAGTTGTAGAGGGTTCTCTGATTCTCCGTTTTCTCCGTCGCTTGAGTCTCCGCTGGATTCTGCACCGGACATGTTTTCGTCCTGAAACAAAAGAAAATTATGAAATATGGAAGGATTAGCTAAGTGAAGGAGTGAATGACAAAATTCGTGAAGGCTTATGAATACGCTAATTGGGCTTATTTCCAATTGTGAAAATGAGGATAGTACTGAGGTAACGTCAGCGCTTTTGGTGTATGTATGAATAAAACGAGTACTCATTTTATTTTAAGATAATCTGCTGTAATTTTATATGATTGTGATAATATCATCCATATTACGTTGTGCCTTGAGTATTTTGTTTGTTTCCTTTCTGCATGATAATTATTCGCAATATTCTAATTCTATGTTTATTCAGTTCAGAATTCTCGAATCGATAGAAAATAACTCGAATACATTACTAGTACAACCCCTTTTTATTCAAGGTTTTTCATTTTGTTTGTTGGTTTTTTTCCATAGGGTAATAAACATAGATAGACGCAATTTTTACATGTCCCCAACATGGTTAGGTTACGTGGTCGGATTATGATATATTTTCAAATACACAATTTTACTATTTCCTTATGAATGCATATTATATTGAATGAAATATATTTATTTGAGTGATTTCCGATTAAATATGCAAATTTGAATATTTGGAATCCGATATTTTTCCAAATTGTAGAATTTATAGTATACAGAATATTTATTATTTTCTGTAGCTACCTCCTGAAATACAAGGTTTGGCAATTTTTGCTCTCCTAGTGTCATCGGTTGTTTCACGTCGTTTGGTGCGCTTGAAGTTTGTTTTCTGCATTTCTGATATATTCAGGTATTTATTCCAATATATTTTGAGTTGATATGAAACGTTGATTCACTATGGGACATAAGAAGTACGTTGTTTGTGGAGAAACTCGCGAATTGAGTGAAATATCGTATCACTGATATGTTTTCATTTCCGCGCGCTTCGTGTCAAATTTGATAGTTCATGTTGGAGACAAATCTGCTTACTGGAAATGTCATATGCTCCCTCTATCGAAGTTTATTACTCTAATCATCTTTGGGATGAAAATATTTTTTTTGTTCTTTGACTTAAAATTTTCTGCTGACAGGATGCATTTCAGATCCTTCAGTAACTGCAGTTTCTATAGCATGGTAATATAAAGAAATTTATATCGAAAATTGAAATGACCTTTGCTGGAAAAGAGATCTATCGCATGCAGCCACATTATTTTCAATATGACGACTTTTTCATTGAATCTATGCATGCTTCTAATCTGTTCAGATCAGTGTTCATGTACAGATAAAAATCGAAAATATTTACTGAAACTATTGAGGGTACTCGAAATAATTGCATGTCGATATGGGAAAAAATCATTTCGAAATGCGTATAAGAACAATGCTTGTATTATTTGTACTCAATTCGATGAAGATAAGCTTACATACTTCTATACCTGCATGATTCACATTATAATATTGGTTTTTTCATATAAATTCGTGTGTCATACGATTCTGTTTCATTTGAAGTGAACTGTTGAAGGATTTCATAAGGTGAGTTATTATTCTATTACCTTGTAGGCTTTGAAATTGGCTATGTATAAATAGATTCCTCGGTAGGTTCTTATTGTTTACCATGAACTTCAAAAGTTTAATAATTATTTGAAGAAAATTATGTAATCTTGAAATAAGGTTTGAATTTTACCAATTTTTTCTTTTCGAACGATAAATTAAAATTAGTTGTTCGCTACTGAAATTGAAAATTTAACCTTATGTGCTTTGAGTTTAGCTTATGTAAGTAGTTATTATTCACCATCGATTTTTAACCATTAATAATTATTTAAAAAAATATGCAGTCTTCGAACAAGGTTGAATTTTTCCTTTTCGAACGAGAAATTAACAAAATTTGATTGAAAACTATATTATCGTGATATATTTTTTCCTTGTATTATTTCAGATAAATCAATCATGAGGGCCTCTATGATTTTCTGTTTGATGCTGGTTTTCATTCTATTCTCTGCATGTCAAGCCTTTCCCGATTTGGTTCCAGATCAGCATAAAAACAAAAATTGCGAATGCATATTTCGCCATGCCTGCCAAGGAGAAATAAATTCAGAGTAAGTGCATTTTTCATTACTATTTCATTGTATCTCTTTAACATTAACAAGTACGTGAGCTCGTTCCATTTGAATTATCTAACAATTACAAATGTTTGTTCCAATTCTCAGAAAAAGTCAACTTTGAATAACGTGATTTGACTTAGAATGCAAAAGTGAGTTTTTATTCCGATTCTGTGTTCGACTCAATTTTCGATAATTTTATGGAGTAAACTATTATTTAAGTGGTTGTATCCAATGAAACTGAATCGACTAACTTAAAATTTGAATGAATACCACTCAATATCCATTGTAGTTTATGTTTTGAAAGATATATAATCATTTTTTAGGCAGAGTCAACGGATCATTGTAGTTTAACTGAATCTATGTTTTCAGCGTCTACTGCCCTGGAAGTTACATTTTCGGATGCTGTATTCAGTGAATTGAGCGCACTGATTCACTGATCACATAAGCAAAAGGAAAACAACCCACTCCATGATCGTTTGTTTTGTATAGATTTCTTCATTTATAAATAAAATATTTATTATAATAAAATTCTTTGGTAAAAAACACTTTTTTTCTAATTAATATGATCATCAACGCTAGCAAGAAATGAATTCATCATGATTGAAGAGATATTGATTGAGGAGAGGCCAATTTTCCATTACTGATTTTATATGAGTCATCATTCAAAATTTGAATTGCTTTTCTTTATAACAAAAGATGCAAAACCTTCAGATTATCTTAATCTAGTTTGAAGTTTTGATGTGTACTAGTTTTGAAGTTTAAACCAGATGTGGTGCGTTGTAACAACTATAATTCTTAGCTTCATGTCGGTATACAATCGATACATTGCCAACTATTTTCAGTAACAATGGAACAGTAAACCTTGCTATACAGTACATTTGGTATGACGATAATTCAATACTCGACGACATAGGGTTTTTTCAATTCCAACTACAATGAAAATAGGTTGAAAATCTGTAAAAGAGTGGAAGCATTGAGTGGAAAAGGAAAAAAATAGATCTGTGGGCATTGAATCCAAAGAAACAATCATAAAGAAAGGAGTTTCTTGAAGAGGTCCCAGACTTCAGAATTAGTAGTGAATCTTGCAGCACCATTTGAATTTCCACCTTCATGAGATGTGCATATTCTAATCTTATCCCTCTTATCCACCTCATAACATCGTCTGTTTCACATTTTCCTTTGCCTATCGTTTGGTATTTATCCTGTAATTGTCCTCAGCGTCTTCATTTCCTTTGTTCTTAAGATTTTCTTTGTCAGCGATATTTCAGCTCTTATTTTCGCGCCATAAGTCATAACTAGTCTCACACATGTTTTATATATCCTTGACTCACATTCTGTACTCAGATGTTTGTTCTTCCAGATTGGATATTTCAGATGTCCTGAGATGGCTTTGTTGGTATGTTTCTTCACTTCTTCGAAAACATATTTGAAAGAGGAAATTTCCAGAATCCAGAGGGAACAATGACTAGTGCCATCTACGTAGAAAACATCATCGAACCAATCATTGTTCCTCTGCGCAACGACTTTGGGGAAAATTTCATTTATCAGGATGATAACGCCCCACCACAACACAAAGGGTTCAAAACATTCTTCAAGAGAAAATTATCTAGAGAATGAGCTGGCCAGGAAACTCGCCAGACATGAATCCTATTGAGCACGTATGGAATTACTTAGGGAGAGCAATATCCAATCGCCAAAACCCACCTCCAACTTTTCAGAAATTGAGTTTAGCCCTTCAAAAAGAATGGGCAGTGATTGAAAGGAGAGGTGACTATACGGACTATTGAATTCGGATTCAGTTGTGGATTAACTGTAATTAATCAAAAATAAATAATCGATCATAGTATTCGTACTGCGTGGGTACCAGAATCAAAGACTTCTTTTATGGCTGTACGAGCACGAGTACGAACAACACTTGACCAGTTATTAAAGCATGAAATGATCCTTTTTGAACACAGACGGAATAGGGGTACGAGTACATACTTGGAAGCTGTTTACAACTCCAACCCTCGACTTAATTTTCACCAATTACAAATGCTCAATTTTGAATAATAAATGGTTTCTATGAGACAGCACTTGTCGGCAAAATTTTTCGAGTTCACCCGCGGCAAAACTTGACAGTTGGTGCCATGAAATAATAGTTATTTATAATACAAGTGCAGAAGGCATTGATATTCTTCCACGAGTTCAAAATTCAAAAACGAGCCACGAAGTGGCGAGTTTTGGAATGAACGAGTGGTAGAATGAGCCTTCTGTACGAGTATTATACATTATTTTCTCTAATTCATTGCATTTTCATTGAAATTAATGAAATATTTCCATAAATATAATTTAGTGATTTTTGCATTGAAAAATGTTGGTTGGCAGAACTGATTTCTTTAAGGCAATTTGATGAATTGACAGATAAAGCCGTAGCGGAAAGTTCGGATGCCAACATAGAATAATAAAATATAACCATGAAAACTGTGCGTTTTTGATATATTCTCGCACGATTTTGTTCTACAAGATGTGGAAGAATGAACGGAATAACCACAGAATTAGAGAAACACTTTTATACTATAGTATGTTTTCAATAGCATAAGATATTTTCTCTAATTCTGTGGTTATTCCGTTCATTCTTCCACATCTTGTAGAACAAAATCGTGCGAGAATATATCAGAAACGCACAGTTTTCATGGTTATATTTTATTATTCTATGTTGGTACTCCGAACTTTCCGCCACGGCTTTATCTGTCAATTCATCAATTTGCCTTAAAGAAATCAGTTCTGCCAACCAACATTTTTCAATGCAAAAATCACTAAATTATATTTATGGAAATATTTCATTAATTTCAATGAAAATGCAATGAATTAGAGAAAATAATGTATAATACTCGTACAGAAGGCTCATTCTACCACTCGTTCATTCCAAAACTCGCCACTTCGTGGCTCGTTTTTGAATTTTGAACTCGTGGAAGAATATCAATGCCTTCTGCACTTGTATTATAAATAACTATTTGTGAGTATGTTTAATAGGTTGATTACAAAGAGTATACCTATATATTGTAAACAATCCCGCATTCTTGCGGATCCGGGGGATTAATAATTTTCATCCCGCGGATTTGCGGCATTGATCTTTGAATAATAATTAAGGATTAGATTCCCTAGTAGCGACGACTCTTCAAAATTCGAACCAACAGTGATCTCCATAACTGCTGCTCAACGACCGGCAATAATCTCCGGGTACGCCATCGGTACCGAAAGTACCACCGCGGTCTCAGCATCCGCCGCTGCTCGGCCGATAAAGTTCATCAATAAATTTCGAATTTCGTTACGTGCAAAGCGCGCTCCACCCGTCCAGATCCGAATGGTTTACTGCGGGGCAGGTTCGGGTCGACCAGGGTCAGTACTTCGCAAAAATCTGTACACGCCATCACTCTTTGAAATTACGGCCGGACGAGTATTGCAGCGCCAACGTTGTATAGTACAGTTAGGTCCGTTGGTCGTCTGGATATCCACGGCAGAGAGAGAACTATGCAAAAAATGTCATTCATGAGATTGCTCACACCCGCATTTCGTGGCCGTTCTGCCGCCTTGTTCACCGCCGCTGTGAGAAATTATCGTGCCAAAAGTCGAAGACGTCCACGTTGATCGCTCAACTCTTTGATGACGGTGGGTATAAGGTTGGTTGAGTACCTAACAGGAATATCACGATTTGGAGATGATTCTAAGATGGGTGTGTGTGAAGGAATTCTGCCTCTGACGGAAAACTAACATCTGCGATCGCTTTTTGAATTAGTAAGCCGGCAGATCTACTTTCCTGGTGGATCTTCATAGTCAGCAGATCTACTTAGCTGATAGATCTACCTAGTCGATACTTGACGGATTCGAAAAATTTGTTACTCGGTTATTTTTTCGAGTAAAATAAATTTAGTCACATAGCAATATTGATAATCACAAGCTATACATAGATGGGGGTGATGATTTTGGAAGCAAGTCTCCACACGTACCGCAAAATCATCCGTAGATCTTTGGTTAAAGTGTTTCAAAATCATACAAATGATTTCTTCGGAACCTCTCCAAACATCTCGAGAAGTTTCAATAATCGATTATCTCAATTCTAGATATCACTTCTTATTACGCCACAACAAGGCCTTCCTTACATTCTTCCACTTCCCACAAATACCCTCCCCACCATTCCAAAAACCAACGAAATAAACCAACGAATTTTATTTCCTTCCATTAACAAGCACCTTCCAATAAATATTCGATATCTAGTATCTTCGCACTAGTGATGACGTACGAATATCTCATACGTCAATAATTTTCTCACCTTCACAACCAATTATTGAATTTCGGGTTTCGAAATCGACTCGCATAAATATCTTCTTTATCGGATGCTGTATATATATATATTCGGTCTCTCTGGACTCAGCCGAAACCGCCAGCTTACATCAATTACTGAGCGGTTGAGGAATAATTTCATTTACTTTGAACACGAACGACGGGTTCACCCAGGGTCGGGTTGACCTACTTAAGAGGGATTACCACCACGTGGTTTTTCGCGTATCGGTCAAACTTTGGTACCCTTTCATGGGGATTCATCAAGCCAAGTAGCTTGACATTTCAACCAACTACATGACTTGAAAATCAAGAGGTGTTAAATTACAAGATCTTGGAGGCCAATTCACAGGTCCAAAACGTGTCTTTCAATAAATCAATTGTGGCACGAGCTGTGTGACATGTTGCGCCGTCTTGTTGGAACCACAGCTCCTGGATATCATGGTTGTTCAATTCAGGAATGAAAAAGTTAGTAATCATGGCTCTATACCGATCACCATTGACTGTAACGTTCTGGCCATCATCGTTTTTGAAGAAGTACGGACCAATGATTCCACCAGCCCATAAAGCGCACCAAACAGTCAGTTTTTCTGGATGTAACGGTGTTTCGACATACACTTGAGGATTAGCTGCACTCCAAATGCGGTAGTTTTGTTTGTTGACGTAGCCATTCAATCAGAAGTGCGCTTCATCGCTAAACAAAATAAAATGGACGTAGTGCGCGATACGTATTTCGCACAGAACCATTATTTTCGAAATGAAATTGTGCTATTTGCAAGCGTTGTTCAGGTGTGAGTCTATTCATGATGAATTGCCAAACCAAACTGAGAATAAATCACTTGACAGCTGTTAAATCGATCGCCATCTTGAACAGTAATGCCAACTTGAAGTTATATACCTCGAAAAAAAAACACCCGTTATAAGATGCCTCATGTGTCTTAGATCCTGGATGGAAAATTATGAAATCAAATGAAGCCTAGAGGTTTCTCAATATTAAGAAACTTTATTCTTTCATTATTTTTTATCTTGTTATGATTTATAGTGATTTCATTTATGCTTCTATTCAAAAGTTGATATTTTCGGTTTTTTCATACAATAAGTTTAACGAATAAAAGTTTTTTTTGCAAGGTCCCTTCTCTTTTCATCATTTTTTTTATTGATGTGACACTACACAATAAAACTGCTGACAATCAAGTAGCTTGATATGATTCAAGTTCTTGATAAGCAAACTTTGTACGGTGTACGAAGTTGTATATTCATTTCATCTTGTTTTTTTTCGAAGCAAATAATTAGAGGGCAGCACTGCACGACGGCTTTCACGAAAAAATAATTTTACCTCTTTTGTGATGAATATTCAAAAAATATATATCAGTGCCTTGTACAAAGTACATATCACAAATTTTTTCTGCGAAAAACGAAAAGATACCAATTTTTGTTTGTTTTTTCATTCGAAAATTAAAATATTCACTTTCTTACATATGGATTATTGTTTCACGGAAATTATGTGAAAACCCCATGAAAATTGTCTGATTGAGGTTGGAAATCAATCTTGTTTCAAATGCCTTGAGCTGTCAATGACTTCCTCAAGGGGAACATAAATCTGTTCAAACTGTCAAAATAAATTGCATATTTCAATGTCGCAACCCTAAGAAACACAATAAACGCAAAGTTATGAAAACGCATTCTTTCACAAACACAATCCATCAGTTCCTGGCTCATCACGTGATATTAGGTGAGAATTATTGAGTTTTTCGAGTTTTTTCATATTTAATAACATATTTTTCGTGAAATTGATATACACCGTAAAATCCATGAAGACGATGAATAGGACAATATTTTTATACCATCTGGTAGATAGTTAGAAAATTTAAGAGAAAAAAAGATCGTTGTCAGATCAGGAATGTTCGGTGGCTGCTCGACAAGATTTAATCCCATAAAGTTTATGTAGACATATCAGAACGAGTATCTAATGGATTATAACATAGTGAACAAAATCCACGCAATTACAATTAGAAAAGCAAACACTTATCCTCGGATCATTAATTTCACTTCTACGTTAAGGTTCACCTCACCCGATTTCAAGTGCACCTACCACGAAATACGCCTCTGTATGAGCGGTGGATTCATCTGAACGGTTGTCAGATGTTTTGGCGCCGGATCTTTGATCACCACGTGGTATTGACCCCTCTGAGCTTCCATGGTAGACTCGCAGTCGTAACGAAACCTATATGACCATCTGGAAGTCCATCTAGGGTTAATTTTGAACCTGCTTTTCTCACACTTGCACAGAGTCGATGTGCAACTTATTCATCGACGAAAATAACGAACACGGTAGAAAATTTCGCCCGTGATCCGAGAAAATGGTGCAATAGCTTACATACGGAAGAGTATCAACACGAATTTTTTCGATTTATTTAGAAAACATTGTATCGAGTTTTTATTGTACTCCTTTTTCACGGTCCTGATTGATAATATGTTAGATGAGCTCGGAGAAAGCGTATGTCTTAAAGGAAAAAGAATTAAGGAATTTCAATAATGGATTATTTTTGTGGAAAACGTACTATACGTTCTTGGTTGTGCCATTTGAATCTGTATATTTTTCTTCATGCAGATCATCGACAGTCTAACGATTTTCAAGAAAATAAATATTACTAAAGTAAAGTAAAAATTCTAAAGCTCACTTATACTTCACGTCAGTCAGCTTTAGAACGCTTCTTAATTCATGCGCGGTTTGAGACCACATAACTGTCTATAGGAATATTTGTCATGTGACTTGTAATTGTTTTCTGTTAGTTCTTCTAGATAGGAAGATCTGATAATGAGATTCTCTTAAAATACTCTATAAATATTATTATCTTAATATTGAAACTAAATTTCCATCTAGTAAGATCTATTGTTACGAAAATATTGGGCATTTTTTCGATGTTCTCCAAGAATTTTTTATTGTTATGAAATTTTAAACACATCTACATATTTGTTGTCACACAAATATTAGGTTTTATCGATATTATGACTGAAATATTGATTATTTCAGCTTTTTTCTGCCTAGAAGTTCGTTTACCATATAACTTTATAGGATGTTGCGTTATTTCAGTTTTAATCTGATTGGTTTTGAAATGAACAGGAAATGAAAGGTTTTATATTTAATAGCCTGCTATCTCTGGCCATCTGTTATCCTTTGATATTTGACAAGTGAAAACTCTGTCGGGATTTGAAGATATTGATGTGGACAACATTTATTTTCCACAGGATGGCGCTAGGTGCCCCACAAGCGAAGAAAAGTGCAAGGATCGTGTTATTTCTTTAATATTTCACCATTGGCCACCGAGATCTTGTGATTTAATACCTTTCGACTTTTTTCTTGGAAACGTGTGGAATAAGATTTATGCAAATGCTCCACGATCAATTCAAGATGTTAAGGATGGAATTCCTGAAGTTATCGAGGACAAACAGCTGCAAATGTGCGAATTGCTCATGTAAAATTTCATGAAAAGGATATGATTGTTGCAACCGTAGCCGTGGATGCTATTTGGCTGATATCGTTTTCTATCATTAATGGAATTCCTTCCTCTTTACAATGAAATACAAATCTATTGATTTCTCTTAAAATATACTTGTTTTTTTAATATCAAAATGGAACACCTTTCATTGCAAAACCCTTTATAGTTGAGGCTCAATAAATCCGTTAGTCTATAGGTCTATAGACTCCATGGAGTCTATAGACCTATTTTCAAACTCTCCAGGTTCTAAAAATAATAACTACGAAGCATATTTCATTCAATTGTTCCATATTTACAATGTTTTCGTACTTATCTATAATCAGATCAATAAATTGATAGCTTGTTCTATCAAGACAGTACTTGGAGTAATTGATTATTACTACTTGAGTTGAGTTTGAGTACTACCTGTCAATTAGGTTATTTGCTGCATGTCAGTTGTCAGTTCATCTCAAGTACGTTCCACGGTTTTACGAATACAAGAATAATAATTTCGAAGAAAAAATCTGTTGAAAATGTTGTATTACTAACGGATTTCCGAACTGTTCCTCACTTGTAAAATTTATCATCAACTGCCAAAGTTTCAAGGAGGTCCAAGTCAATTTTTTCTCGAATGAATAATACGTTTTATAACTGCAAATAAAAAACCAACATTCTTCGTGTAAGTGAGAATATAAATCGAGATGGACCCCGCAGACCAAGAACGCCCTTAAAAATAATCAGCTATTAATGTTGAAGAACAGGTTACACCTTGCAAAACTCAAGAATACATCTGACTGCCTTCAATTTGATTATACACTCATTTATTATTGGGTGAAATTTCACACTTCCAACCAATTATTATTCGCTAATAAATTGTCGATCGTTTATTTAAATTACTGTCTTCCATATTCTTCAGTTTTCTGCAGCAGGATATCAGTTTAGCTTGATTGAGCGTTTGAAGATTTCATCTGCTTCAGGGGTTTCAGTTTTTTTTATTCGAGTATAGGAGATTGAATGAAGTGATTCAGAAATAAACAACTGTTCGAATGAATGAATCACGGTTTATACCTGGATCAACTGTTTCAAGGTGTTAAAAGCCTCATTATTGGACCCTAGGCAGAAATTAACGATCTGCTAAAATTGTACCTACATATTTTACTTTCCTCCCAACACCTTTGTTGTTTTTTCAACCACACATTTGTGATTTTAACAATACATATATGAATTGGGTTCATCTCGAAAGAAGAATATAACAAGATACACTGAATCAAAAAACGGAAATCAATCGAAATATTGTAAATATTTGAATCAGATTATCAATTTCCTCCTCAGTGCATCAAGCATATCGAAAAGTTCGATGGCATTCAGATCTGGTGAACGGAGAGCTAAAAAGTTCTACCTTTCGAATGAAGAAATTCTACATATCGCTTGAAATAGTTACTTGATATGATCAACTAAATCTCAATTTTTCTCTCAAATACCTATTAGTGAAAGAACGTGCCGAAAGTGGTTTCAACGCTTCAAGAACGGTGATTTTGTCGTCGAAGACCAGCATAGCGGGGAAAGAGAGAAGGTTTTCGAAGATGCAGAATTGGAGGCATTTCTTGATCAAGAGTCGTGTCAAACGCAACAAGAATTGACAGGATCATTGGGAGTGATGCGCAAGCCATTTCAAAACGCCTGAAAGTCATGGAAATGATTCAGAAACAAGGAAATTGGGTGCCTTACGAGTTGAAGCCGAGAGATTTTGAACGGCGTTTGCTTGCTTTTGAACGGCTGCTTGCAAGGCAAAGACGGAAGCGATTGCTCGCATTGTGACTGGAGACGAAAAATGGTTTCATTACGATAATCCCAAGCGCGGAAAATCATGGGAATATTCCGGCAATGCTTCCACGTCGATGGCCAAACCGAATATTTAAAGTTCCAAGGTTATGTTCGGTGCTCCGTGGTGGGACCAGCTCGGCCTAATGTATTATAAAATGTCCAAACCTACTGAAACAATCACAGGCAATCGTTATCGAACGCAATTAATGCGTTTGAGCCGAGCATTGAAAGACAAACGGCCGCAATACAACGAGAGACATGATAATAGTTATTTATAATACAAGTGCAGAAGGCATTGATATTCTTCCACGAGTTTAAAATTCAAAAACGAGCCACGAAGTGGCGAGTTTTGGAATGAACGAGTGGTAGAATGAGCTTTCTGTACGAGTATTATACATTATTTTCTCTAATTCATTGCATTTTCATTGAAATTAATGAAATATTTCCATAAATATAATTTAGTGATTTTTGCATTGAAAAATGTTGGTTGACAGAACTGATTTCTTTAAGGCAAATTGATGAATTGACAGATAAAGCCGTGGCGGAAAGTTCGGAGTACCAACATAGAATAATAAAATATAACCATGAAAACTGTGCGTTTCTGATATATTCTCGCACGATTTTGTTCTACAAGATGTGGAAGAATGAACGGAATAACCACAGAATTAGAGAAAGTGATTTTACAGCATGACAATTCGCGACCCCATGTTCGAAAATGGTCAAGACATACTTGGAAACGTTGAAATGGGAAGTCCTACCCCCCGCGCCGTATTCTGCAGATCTTGCTCCATCGGATTATCACTTGTTTCGATCAATGGCACACTGCCTGGCCGACCAGCACTTCCGGTGTTATGAAGAAGTAAAAATTGGATCGATTCGTGGATCGCTTCAAAAGATGACCTGTTTTTTCAACGCGAGATTCGTATGCTGTCCGAAAGAAGGGAGGAAGAAGTGGCCAGCGATGGACAATACTTTGAATCATAAATGTAAAACCAGTTTTTTACAATAAAGCCTCGAATTTCGTGAAAAAAACGGCGAAAGCAAAGTTGTATACCGATGAGGAAAAATTTAAATTAAAAAAACGGATAAAGAGTAAAGTTAGTAAACAAATAAAAATTAATCCGCAATACCGCCCTGCGTCCACAATCGAATACACATCTCAAGATCGACGATCTGACCGAACATCTATCGTTTTTGCCCAGATTTCAAAAACGCAGAGCGCCTATCGTCGCGCACTGCGGCACCGTCTTCAATTTTTCGTCGTTCGCTTCGCGCACACCGTCGGCCGCTGAAATATCGCGCGATTACCTTCTTTCTGTCCCCTCCTTCCCTCCAAGGGGAAAAATCTCCGAAGAATTTTGATTTGATTGGCACCGGGAAGCCGCCTCGCGCAGTTTAAAATATCATCACAACCTTCTAATTTGATACAGAATCCGATGAATGAAAATCACCGCTGGGATCTCGCTCCTTCTCTCTCTCACTCTTTCTCTGTCGTTGGGAAATTACATTCGTGAGTTCAATAATCGGGAATGGGATAATTATGATTTAACGACCAGCGCGCGGGGTCCATTGGTGTCGGCTGGTTGTTAGCGAGGACCGCCGGCAATCCGGACTTATATGCGGTCGAACGTTTTCCCGTTTTTCGTGGATACGGACCAAACGGACCTTCAATTAGCCGTTTATCTTTTTTTCTTCGTGCTGGTCCGGATTGCGGTTTGGTGCGTTGTTAACGAGATGGAAGATTTGATTGATAATTTGGCGGCGGTGTGTTTGGTAGTTGGTGGTTGCCGACAGATGGCACATCAGGTTACGCGGTACTATAAGAGATGTGCTGGAATTATTCGGAAACCAGTCGAGATGAAACGTTGATTTTTGACAGAAGAAACGCTTCGTGTTAGCTCTGGACTTCTTTGTTTTTATTTGTCATAAAATCATTGATATCAATTCATTTGTACAAAATATTAATAACTATGCGTGATTCAAATGAAAACATGAAAGTTAACAGTTTCATATCCATATGTTGATCATCTGCCGATAACCTGTTACTTTTTATAGTAACACATTAGTCAATAAGACCTGTACCTGACCAGTAATTTTTCTTGAAAATAAGACTTTATTAGGCCAATTGAAAAGTCCGTGGTCTGATGCACAGATCGCGGTGCTAGTATTAAATCCATATGATTTTTAGTTGATACCAATCTTAAAACGATGTGTGTCGAAATTTGACAGCAGTCTGACCATTAGTTCGTGAGATATTGAGTTGTGAGTGTAGCTACTTTTGTTATTTAAAAAGGCCGAAAAAAAAGAATTTCGTGTGCTGATAAAATATTGCTTTTTGAAGGGAAAAAATACAGTCTAAACAAAATCTTGGCTTGATGAAGAGTTTCCGGGGTCTGGCCCAGGAAAATCAACAATCTTTGCTTGGTATGCTGAGTTTAAACGTGGTGAAAACAGCACCAAAGACGGCGAATGCAGCGGGCGCACAAAAGAGGCTGTCACTGACGAAAAAATAAAAAAGCTCACAAAATAATTTTGAATGCCGTAAAGTGAAGCTGATCGAGATAGTAGACATTGTGAAGATATCATCTGAACGTGTACATCATTCACGAATATTTGAACATGAGAAAGCTGTGTGCAAAATGGGTGTCGCGCGAGCTCACAATCGATCAAAAGCAACAACGTGTTAATGATTCTGAGCAGTGTTTGAAGCTGTTTAAGTGGAATAAACCTGAATTTTTGCGTCGATATGTGACAATGGATGAAACATGGCTCCATCATTTCACTCCGAAGTCCAATCGACAGTCAGCTGAGTGGAGTGCACACGATAAACCGAATCCAAAGCGAGTAAAAACACAACAGTCAGCTGGCAAGGATATGGCATCAATATTCTGGGATGCGCAAGGTATAATATTCATTGATTATCCCCAAAAGGGCTAGACCATCAACAGCGATCATTATATAGCGTTTTTGGGTCGTTTAAAGGATGAAATCGTTAAAAAACGGTCCCATTTGAAGAAAAAAAGGGCTGTTTCAGACAATGCGCCGTGTCACAAATCAATGAAAACAATGGCAAAATTGCATGAACTTGCTTCGAATTGCTTCTGCATCTACCGTATTCGCCAGATCTAACGTTTTTGAAGCGTGTATCTTTTTGAAATCAAATAGCATAACTTACTGAACACAAACGACATAAGAAATTTCAAGGAATAATACACAGTATTGCCATTATAACCATTTCAAATTTTATCTTTCCCATTTGAAAACCCTGTAGTTTATGATAAATTATTGGCTTGGTTACAAATTTTCCAGAGGAAGCAACTGCCCAACTTGTTGCAGAGTTCCAATTTTGGTAATTCGATGCGACATCAACCAGCTTTCTAGCCAAATTGACGAACATTGGATGCAACGAAGTAATTCAAAAATTGCTACGCCCATGCAGACAATGTCCAATCATCTTACCTAATTAACATCTCAAAAACAGATGCCCCGTGTATACTTCTCGGATATTTCCTGAATATCAAATTGGGACAAATTTGTACGGTGGACAATTTTCGACCATCTGGTACCTTGGCAATTTCGGATAATTGCCCAACGTCACTTAATTGATTTGTATTCATGAACGAATTCCACGTTGGACCGACGAAAACCCCTTTGGGAGACGGCAGCAGCAAAAAACGGGAACGCTTAAGAGACCAAAGGTGTTATTATGAATTTCAAGGAGATGTTTTGGCAGCCGCTCCTCTACATCACAGGGCCGCGAGGGAATATTGCTGCGAATATGTCGGTAGTTCCATGTTAAATTTGATTATATACGGCCTGATAGTTTTTACTCGAATACGGGGTTTTCGGCGATTCGATTTATTTCGGTTTGACCAAACAAACTAAGGTGGTGAGAGGTCTCACAGAAGTCTTCGACAGCCAGGATACACAACATTGAACAGAACAATTTATTATATACATAATTTAGTTTTTTGTTGAATATAGGAACTCAATTTGACCTCTCCTAAAGTCTTGCTTTGGAAGTTATGTTCCCAAAATTTCGAAAATTACTGGAGGTAGGACAATTTTCATTCAGATTCTTTGATGACCTATGAAAATTGGCAATAGGAGACGAGAGACACTTAATTCAAAGGTTTTGCAATTTTATTTAGAAATATGCTGAAAAATTTTCTAGTTCGTTTGGCCGTAAAAAAACAGTTGGGAGTAATTTTAATGAGAGTCTGAACAAGTCCTAACGATTGGGATGTTGATATTGTTTATCAATTGCTTCTACACAGTTATTGAATTCATGATCAATTTTTATGTTATTTTTTTGTAGCAAATAGGGGGTGAAATGAGGTAACACCTGAAATGTCTTTGATGACCGTTTCAGTTCAATAAACGTTGTAAATCGTAAAAGTCCTCTATTTGATAAACCGATGTATCAAAATCAGAGGGAGGCACATGAGGATCTCTACAGCCCTGGAAAGTGATTCCTCTATTCTTCAAACCGATGCATTACCTAGTTGTCTATACGTGTGCTCAAGAATGTCCTGAAAGAAAAGTCAAAGGGAAAGAAATTCATAGCACTAAGGACAGCTAGCCACGCTGAGGTTCCTGGAATTATATAGCCAGGAGTTTTTGCTAACATGGGAGTGTCGTAATACCTTAAAAGAACTGCCTAGAGGCAATAAAGTAACTCTACTCTAGGTACGGGGGATTGTGCTATCGAAGTGAACGAAAAAGCCAACGAAGTGAAAAAAAGCATCAAGGTTAAAACCTGTTGGCCTTAAGCCTTTCTGTGGGCTTGGAAATGATCAATATAAGGCATAGGTCCAACAATGGTAGTTGGACAATAGAATCACCCTCTGAAGGAACACTCCTGGCCTTGCTCAGGCAAAAAAAATGTGGTGCTTCTACTGACCTATTACCAGAAAGCTCTTGAAGATGCCTCGACCTGAGCTTCGGTTATGGTGGTACTGCCGATAGGACACTGTCAGTTCAAATATCTTTTGTATTTACCACAATTTTCAGTCATTAGATATCTAGGTGAGATTTGCAGCATCTGTGGAATGGAGGTAGAAACAGCTGAACACATGGAGTACAAATGTCCGGGGTTGACTAGTCTAAGAACTACTCATATGGGAAAATCAGTCCTGGATACTGGTAACATCAGAAAGACTCCTTAGGACGTTAACACTCTACTAACTCAACCTAGTAACTTACTCCCTTCTACTCTCCTCCTCCCAGTTTTATACCTAAGTTACAACCATCAAATCATAGTGTACACCGTTAATTTCTTCTTCCTTTTCTTATTCTCTAAGTGGTATGCCTGGGAAAAGATACCTGCACAATAATTAGAGTAGGGGAGAGATATTCTCTATTGGATCTTTTTGAGAACTTTATGAATATGAAAGTTGTATGCACAAGTACCATGAAAGACCATTGTTACACTAATGCAAGTACATTTATATTAAGTATTGTGACGACAAATTCGGCTAGACTATTTATATTATGTCTAATTGCTTTTTGTCACCACAGCTCAGTTTTCGCTGAATGATAGGGCGCTCAAAAGCTCCCGACTTTCCTCATTTCGGTTAATTTCAAGTTTTTGTGAAATTTTTGATTGTGTTCTGCATTATTTTGGCGGAATTAGAACAAAACGCGTTTTTGCCATCGGGCTGCACAACGTCCAAAGTCATTTACGTCGGATTTCCGCATAATTCCACAACGAAATCGTAAATAAATCAAACACGACAGGACGATTAAGAAAAAAACGACGCGACCCAAAGCCGTAATAGTGAAATACCGCCCGAGAAATGCGGACATTAATAAGATGGTCGCCGCCGCGTCGAGTGACCGCGTTCACCGAGAAATTTCTTCCTCTTCTTCTTCATCTCGTCGATGGCCACAACAACATCGTGTTTTACATGTTTACATATTTGCGTCCGGCGCGCATAATGAGGAAATGGCTCATCGAAATGCGAAAAAAAAATTTGATTTATCATTCAATTACGAGTGCGTGTCATAAAGCTGGCTGGAGATCGGTGCTAGCACGTGTTGGATCGAAAATTGAAATTGCAATTTGTAAGCGTATTCGTTAATTACATGCTTCGGCGAGTAGCTTAATGGCACTAGCGCCTTTTAAACTCGGCGAGATAGATTGGCGAATTTGGCGATTAGTCTAGTAACATAATGGTATAAGCCAGCAGATCTACCTCGTAGGTAGATCTATTTAGCACACAGATTTTCTGTGCTTAAAGAACAGCATTGTCCACAAACCAGTCTTGATAAGTATATTTATTTTTGCTTCGTTTCTAAGAGAAAATTAATAGAGCCTATGGAGCATCAACAATGGCATTGCAGATTTCATCTTAAAAAATAAAGGATCAAACCCATATCTTACACTCAAGCTATATACCTACCCATGGAAAATTTCATCAAAATTGAATAAGAATTGTAGAGGTTAAAACATTCGCAGATACACAGACAGATACCAACCCAAAGTAATTCAGAATAGTATTTTTCCTACAACTGCTATGAAAAGTAGCGTATTCTTCATAACTTACTCAATTTCGAAACTATGTATTGCTCATACTGTGGGAAATATTATTTCTCACGGCACTTTGCCCACACCTCGCTTGGTAGACTAATGAAATTGGGCTTTTGAGTCGTTTCTATGGAAACGCAATAAATTAGCACATACTGTCAACGAAGGCCATTTTGATTTGAATCAAGTCCATTACTTGAATTATTGAAATTTGTGCAGTTGTAGGAAAAGTATAGTGTGCAACATGTGGAGAAAGTCCTTTTCTCGCTCGTGTGTTTGCGGCACTCGCCTTTCAGGCTCGTGCTTTCAGGCACAAACTTCCACACTCGCGAGAAAAGTTGGACTTTCCCCACTTGTTGCACAATATACTATTTTCCAAAAAAAACCTTCTTCTCATCTCCTTTACATTTAGGCTATTGGCCTTTTACTGCTCAATCTCAATATAATTCACCTCTGGTGAGCCTTTTTGATCTGCTCTAGCAGGTGGCACTCTGCCACTCAGAAGGTTTTTTTTATCATTACACAATCTCTGTGCTAGTAGAAGATTGGCTTTAACACACTTTCTAGGAAAGTGCCATCTTTGGTCTCTTGTGTTTCCATCTTACTGCTCAGGTCTTTCAGATGGTCCGCATAGTTGTAATTATCTAGCTTCAGTCTTTTCTTCTGGACTATATACCATTCCTTGTAGACCGTGAATCGGTGGTTATAAAAAGTGTATCTCGTGGGAGATACCAATACCATATTAGAATTTTTGCGTCGATATGTAACAATGAATGAAACATGGCTCCATCATTTCACTCCGGAGTCCAATCGACAGTCAGCTGAGTGCTGAGTGGATTGCACACGATGAACCGAATCCAAAGCGAAGAAAAACACAACAGTCAGCTGGTAAGGTTATGGCATCAGTATTCTGGGATGCGCAAAGTATAATTTCATTGATTACCTCCAAAAGGGCGAGAGATCATTAAAATATATGTTATATAGCGTTATTGGAACGTTTAAAGAATGGAATCGTTACAAAACCCCTCATTTGGAGAAAAAAAGGCGCTCTTTCATCAAGACAATGCGCTGTGCCACAAATCAATGGAAACAATGGCAAAACTGCATGAATTGGGCTTCGAATTGCTTCTGCATCCACCGCATTCGCCAGATCTGGCCCCCAGCGACTTTTTCCTGTTCTCAGACCTCGAAAGAATGCCACCAAACGTGTCTTTCAATAAATCGATTGTGGCACGAGCTGTGTGACATGTTGCGCCGTCTTGTTGGAATCACAGCTCCTGGACATCATGGTTGTTCAATTCAGGAATGAAAAAGTTAGTAATCATGGCTCTATACCGATCACCATTGACTGTAACGTTCTGGCCATCATCGTTTTTGAAGAAGTACGGACCAATGATTCCACCAGCCCATAAAGCGCACCAAACAGTCAGTTTTTCTGGATGTAACGGTGTTTCGCCATACACTTGAGGATTAGCTTCAGTCCAAATGCGGCAGTTCCGTTTGTTGACGTAGCCATTCAACCAGAAGTGCGCTTCATCGCTAAACAAAATGAAATGGACGTAGTGCGTGATACGTATTCCGCACAGAACCATTATTTTCGCAATAAAATTGCACTATTTGCAAGCGTTGTTCAGGCGTGAGTCTATTCATGATGAATTGCCAAACCAAACTGAAAATAAATCACTTGACAGCTGTTGAATCAGTGGCCATCTTGAACAGTACTGCCAACTTAAAGTTAAATACCTCGAAAAAAACACCCGTTATGAAACGCATCAAATGATATTTGTCGTAAACGATTCGCTTGGTGTCTGAAACGATACGTGTCGGATAATATGAATCTACGTTTATACTCTAGTCTCCGCACATAAAATACCCGACATTTCCACAAATTCCTTCATTTCCAACCGATCCCAGCGACCGGCCCGGCCGTCCCATCAAAGCCAATACCCATCTCATCAATATGAAATATCATATGTCCTCTCTCGAGCAGAGCGGGGTACTTGTAGCCGGCGTTTTACGATCCGAATAAAATAAAGTAGCCGTTCTTGTCCGGCGAGAAACAATGGCTCCTTAAGGCCCTCGGAGCAAGTGCGCAAGCCGCGCGTATAATAAATTAATTTCGATGGTCCGCGAGCGGCGCAAAAACATGCCCTTTAAGAACAAACACACATTACTTATGCGATGGGAAGTTTCGGAGAGTGACTGCCTAACCGCGATCTTCGCGACCGATGTCGCTCTGGTTATAATTTACGAGCGTTGGGTTATGATGGATCTGGATGGTTTTTTGCCAAGCCAGTGCCGAATCCAAGGGCGTGGATCTTTTTTCTTGGGTGGGAAGGATAAAAAAAAAATTCGCCGCCCTGTTTTGCCTAATTCATCTGGATCAATAAAATTCAGATTTTGTTGGACAATGGACTAGTTTAGTGATGTTGATAATACTATATTTGACACGATAGAATTGAAATATAGAGCAAAACTGATAAATCAATGAAAAAATTTTGAAAATCCATCAATAAATGACTGAGAAATAGATTATTTAAATTTACGTATTTTAGAGCGGAACGTCTTTGGTCTCCGACTCGTCTGTGACGTCACGCCACTTGCCTGTGATCGCTACACCATAAATTACGTTTAAAAACTTAGCCGCGCCAAGACTCTCGCGCCGTTTGTAGTTGTACAGTGTAGTTTTAACTCGAGTTTTGTTTTTATGTCACCATAATGGAAGAAGGCTTCGTGAAAAGACAAAGTGACAATTTACCTAAAATAGATATATTCGCAGTGATGGAGTTTTTTTCTTCAAATCCATCTTATGTCAGTGCTGAAATAAAAGGAGTTAAACTTTTCAAGTAAGTATCTACTTTTGAGTTTGCTTCATCATGGTTCAACTTATAACGATGATTTATTCAAAAAACATTTCATAAACAGCTTGTAGTTGAGTACTGGTTGTTAAAGTCTATCCATTATCAATGGCAAAACATATTTATGTGAGGAGTAAAAAGAGAAAAAAGTAATGCTTACTGCCCGTATAAATTTTTTTTTTTATTTCAGCCATCGTGTAACGAACAAAACACGACACGAACGGCACAAGTGATTGTACACCAATGAATTCGTAAGCACTCTGCGAATATCAGTCGCCTCGTGTAAGTGGCGTGACGTCACACACTAGACGCTGCGTACTATGAAATTATTCTTCCAAGCGCAACTTCAAAGTCCCATAACTTTTTCATTTCTAGAGATATTTCAATGATTCACATTTTTGTTTCATTTTACTTAAATTTTTAGAATTAATCCTTAACAAAAAAATAAAAACTAGTCCATTGAAGGTTTGGGTTTGTACTCAGAGTAATAAACATAGATAGAGGAAGCATATGTCATTTTCAGTAAGCAAACCCCCAACATCAGGGCCGGCGTTAGGGGTGGAACAGTGGAGCTACTGTTTCAGGCGGCAATTTAGCCCAGCTTGTGGCCGCCTTTCCTTATTTCTAAAAAAATACAGTCTTGATTCTTAAAAACAACATGAGGTTGGTCCGCTCCGCTGCGTTTATCAATATTCCCTGCAATCAAAATCTCCAAACAGTCTTCACTAAGACGCCTGTTCAATAAATAACACATGGCAACCCAACCAATACAAGCAGCATCTATTAGCATTAGCCTAATTAATAGAGGGATGAACTGCACGTTCTTGATTTCGCTTTGAATCCTGTTATTCCTCTCAGGCATCTTTTCAATTTCAACGAAATCGTATTTTAGAACTTGAAATACCCTTTTAAAATTTATCAAAGGACGTTCTGTCAGATTTCATTAGAATTATTCAAAAGTACGACGCTCTCTAGTAAAATGACAACATACGAGTATTCCTTGAAAGTGCATATTAGTAGTTAATTTGTATTTTCTTAACTAGTTGAGAGCGCCGATTCGATTTCAATAAAATAGGCGCTTGGTAATTTTATTTATTAAACTACAAGGCGTGATATTTTCACAAAGAAAAAATTTTCACGTCAAAGATATATCTCGTTTTATCAATTGACTTAGCGCCCCAAAAATTTGGCGCCCCGGCAAAATGTCCGGTATGCCGGTCCTGGCGGCGGCCCTGTCAGTTATAATTTACGATCGTCCAGTTATGATGGATCTGGAATTTTTTTGCGCCGCCAGTGCCGAATCGGCAGATTGTCGGGCGATAAGGATGATGGGGTTAGATGAATATTTCATCCGCGTAGCCCGTGTACATGATATATCGGGTGTCCCAAGGTGAGTGGCCTATTAGATTATTATGGAAACTATTGATAGTAAAAATTTCAAATTTTGTGGATAGATATTTGGCCATATAAGGTACATTTTTAAAATAATTTCACATTTCCATTGTTGCCGGATGTACGACAATTTGGCAACAACTTTGTTATTTTGAATAGGACATCCGGTATTTCTATTTTTTTTATGATACTCCATAAAATATTAAATCTATTCACTCTTACTTTTCCATCCCTATCTTCAACGGTTTTTGAGTTATTAATTATTTTTCGAAATTTTAGATCAAATTGGCGTATCACAAAAATGACTCTAGTTCGCTCAATATTTGAGATTTAAGTCAGAAATTTTGCAAGTCGTTAGATATTGATCTGATCTGTGTCACTGCTTTTGAATTATGGTCGTCAATAATACAGGACGGACCAAAAAAAATCATCATTTGCCAAGTTACAAAATTGTAAAAAAGTCTATTTTTTCAAATTAGGCACCTAGTATATTTTTCAAATTTTGGAATCAGTACAACACACTCTACAATTTTTCTATTCACGTCCCTATACCTATCTCAACTGGATTCCGAGTTATATGCGTTTATTAGATTTCACATTGATTCAATAAGTGTTAATTTCTTTTGTATTGTTATTTTCTCTTTGTCGTTCATAGATCGATATATCAATGAATCAGTTCAATCCATAAATGTCAAAATAAACAATTATTGCCTAACAGGTGTTTTGTTCCGAGGTTTTTCTATAAATAATGACTCAAGAAAGATATACACATATAACGCATATAACTCGGAATCCAGTTGAGATAGGTATAGGGACGTGAATAGAAAAATTGTAGAGTGTGTTGTACTGATTCCAAGAATTGAAAAATATACTAGGTGTCTAATTTGAAAAAATAGACTTTTTTACAATTTTGTAACTTGGCAAATGATGATTTTTTTTGGTCCGTCCTGTATTATTGACAACCATAATTCAAAAGCAGTGACACATATCAGATCAATATCTAACGACTTGCAAAATTTCTGACTTAAATCTCAAATATTGAGCGAACTAGAGTCATTTTCGTAATACGCCAATTTGATCTAAAATTTCGAAAAATAATTAATAACTCAAAAACCGTTGAAGATAGGGATGGAAAAGTAAGAGTGAATAGATTCAATATTTTATGGAGTATCATAAAAGAAATAGAAATACCGGATGTCCTATTCAAAATAACAAAGTTGTTGCCAAATTGTCGTACATCCGGCAACACTGGAAATGTGAAATTATTTTAAAAATGTACCTTACATGGCCAAATATCTATCCACAAAATTTGAAATCTTTACCATCAATAGTTTCCGTAATAATCTAATAGGCCACTCACCTTGGGACACCCGATATACCGCGTTGTTTTCCGACGCGAAAATATCAAGTTTTCGTGAGTTATAACACGTATTAAGAGACGGGGCGCCGGCCACTTATGACAGCGGGAGCGCAACGATCGATCTGTCAGACGGTGTGGCTGGGAACGGAAGCTGGAATCTTCTTGTTGGATGATCGCATGTTTATTAATAATTTATTTTGATGAATGTATTTATGGCCAATTCTGTCATAAATGAAGAAATTTTAAGTGAATACAAACTTCGATTTTAGAAAAACATCTCCAATAACTAATGCGTTTTTAAGAAGATCGTCATAAGTGTCATTCATGTGAATATGCAATAGACGAAGAGTCAAACAAATCTTGCAACGCACCAAATGAAACTGGTAGAATCTACGATACATTTTCATTTGTTACATAGGACGCTATACATGCATGATCATAGATTAGACAACAAAAACTAGAGAAATCGACAAGAAAGTATCTTGGTATCAAAGTTTACCTACTGACTCTGTATGGCAATGCTCAAGATGTTAGCCACCCAGAAGCCTCGGGGTCGAATTCTCTGGAGACCACTTATTTTTTCTACTCAATGCCGCTTTTTAAACGATTTGATACATTCCACAAGATAGCAGGAAATAATAAACTATTGTGTAAAATTTGCTTCGTTTTTCAAGTCATACGTGTCACTCATGTGAATATGCAATCGACGAAGAGCCAGTCGAATGCTGCAACGCGCTAATGAGGAGTACTAGAAGAATTTATGGGACAATAGATGTCCATTGGCGTATTCATACGTTGTCGCCCAGGAATTCTTCCCGGGGACGCTATACGTGCATGATCATAGATTAGACAACAAAAAACGAGAGAAATCGACAAGAGAGCATCTCGAATTGAAATTTTCATGATATAACTCAGTTTTTCAATCGGCTTCCCCATTTGGAGCTGCTGACTGGCCGGTCGGCCAATAACACTATAATAGGCAAGCAAAGCCACGCTGTCTGCGATTTTCCATTGGAATTGTAAAACCCGTCTTTGTCAAATTTGGTATGGTCTCCATCGTCGGCACACGCGTAAATCTAAACTGGACGTTGCGGGAAGATTACTAATTACGAGAATTAATTGTTATTTGCCTGGCTCATTGTCGTGTTCGCTTGGCTTTGTCTCTCTCTCCTCTTCGGATGGCATTTCTGCCTGCTGTCGATTTGCCTCGCGGAGGATTTTATTGATGACATATTGAAGATCACGTTCTGGGCGCAGAAAATGCTGCATGGGAACTCAGTGGCGTGTGAGCGTCGATGTCCTTTAGGCCGTATGTCCGGGATTCTTTGTTATGCGTGTTTAGATGAGATTTTATCTGAGGTTGGAAAAAAAAACTGAAAATTTCACACTATGGTTTATTATTTTCCTTTTCAATGCGCAAAATATTTCGGAACTTTGCGAAAAAATTTGAAATTATCAATGAATATTCAGGGGCCGCATTTGATTTGGGGTCAATAATGGACAAATAAATTGTATTGTAATTTCGAAATACGAATGAAAATTCAACGTTTATGGAGGTCTAATGGCTTCATTTATTGAACTAGTTGAATTTGGTAACGATGTAAACCCAAATATTTCCTTAAAATTTTGTAGTTTGAGAAAAATTCAATTGTTGAGAACGACGTGGTACCAATAAATTTTGATTTTCTCTCAAAATAACTGTTTCTTTAACAATATTACCATAGAGTAATAAACATAGATAAAGGAAGTATACGCAACTTTTACATCTCCCCAACATGGTTATCATATTGATTGAAATACAGGATAGCCATTTGAAAACGAAATAGACGAGATTACAGACGAAATAAAGTTTTTCGATAGAAATGCTCGGACAGGTCGATTTCTGTTTCGAGATTGACAACTTAAGATGTAGGTTACGGACGCATAGCGCTTCAACCCTTGCTACTACAACCCTCACCCCCAAATTTTGAATAGGGAAGATGGGGTGAGTGATACCTCATTTGAAAGGTATTTTTATACTGATTTCAGCACAGTAATTGTTTTTTCATTTTATGCATTAGTTCTCGAAATATTCTTAACTAAGTATTTGAAAATGAAGTGGTGTTTTCATGGCACTTGTAGTAATCGACATTTTGAGCTTCAAAACAACTATGACTGTGGCTTCCTTCCTAACTAACTAACGCATGAATATTTCGAGAACTAATGCATAAAATGAAAAAACAATTACTGTCCTGAAATCAGTATAGAAATACCTTTAAATTGAGGTATCACTCACCCCATCTTCCCTATTCAAAAATTGGGGGTGGGGGTTGTAGCATCAAGGGTTGAAGCGCTATGCGTCCGTAACCTACATCTTAAGTTGGCCCCCTCGAAACAGAAATCGACCTGTCCGAGCATTTCTATCGAAAAACTTTATTTCGTCTGTAATCTCGTCTGTTTCGTTTTCAAATGGCCACCCTGTATTTATTTCAGTGATTTCCGACTTAATATGGAAATTTGAATATTTGAAATCCGATATTATTCCTAATTGTCGGATTTATGAATTGAATATTTATTATTTTTTGTATCTACCTGCTGAAATCCAAGTTTGGCAACTTTTGCTCTCCTAGTGTCATCGGTTGTTCCATGTCGTTTGGCGCGCTTGGAGTTTGTTTTATGAATTTCTGATATATTTAGGTATTTATCTCAATATATTTTGAGTTGATATGAAACGTTGATTCACTATGGGACATCTGATACTCTTGTATCATCAAAGTTAAATCCACTTTCAATTTATCTGCAAACAAATGAATGTTTCTATTCCATTTTTTGGATTATAAACATTTCAAAACCCGTGAAAACATGAAATGAAAATTAATGAAAATATTTAATGAATTTCTAATTTCTGAACTGACTTATGAGCTTGTATTCAATGATATTAAACTCGCAGAAAGATTTCAGGAAATTTCGATTTCTGATCAAATTTCAAAATTTTCACAATTCACACTCTTCATTATGAAAATAGAGCTAAAATTTCAGTTGACTTATCTTCAAATCTTGAAAACTTCTGGTGTTTGGTACATATTCAACTGTAATTAAACTCGATATTTTATTGAAATCGTTGATAAACAAGACTATTCAACATGAAATATTAAATATTGTAGATGAACATAATACATATAAATACCAAAAATATACTCTGAAAACGCTCGAGTTGGAGGAATACCACCGATATTCGTAACTGTAACTGGCATTCATAACTATTGGAATGAAAAATGGTCCTAATTAGCAGCTAAGTAAAATAATTACAGACCGGAATGTGTAGGGTAAAAGGCATCACTTCAAACTGTGAAAGATATATAAATCATCTGAGAAATACGCCCGATACCTGATAGAATTAAGTGTTTCAGTTCTTGTAATGAGCTAATTATCACGTTAAAATATTTCAGGCTTAACTTTACACATTTTTTTGCGGCACGAGAAGACCAAACATTCATTTCCTCGCAATGTTCTTACAGTATGATAGGGGACTATGATATTTTAAACGCGTAATAATGACTTTGAATTAATAATTAAGAGAAAAGCACTGACGTGTCTCTGAAGGCGCAATTGAAGCCTGAATTAACGACTGCCCAAAAATTCCTGTTTTGCTAATTTTTTTTTATTATGGTTTCCTTTTTTGTATTATGTACAGTGCATCCCATTTTGGGTGAGACAGCCAGGTTTCTCGCTTGTTATTTGAGATAGAGTCTTGCGGTTTTCACGTTCCTGTCCTACTTTTTCGTGAAACTCGAGTTGGTCTGAACAGATTTTGCATAACTGTTTCCGTTCAAGAGATACAGGGTGATTTTGGAAATTGATACTTTTCGGACACCTCCTTTATCTCCGAAGTTATTAGAAATAATGCTGAGATAAAAACTACGTCTGAATCAGAATTCTGGGTAGAATTCAGTGGCGTACTCAATTTTTTTTTCGGGGTATGGTTTTGAAGATTCAACACAAACCTATATTTTTTTTAATGGAACACCCTATATATCATTACTTCGTTGAATTCGTTATTTTTTCCCTTCAAAATGATGTATGATACTATATAGGTAGGATGTTCAGAAATGTTAAAAAAACTCTTAAACATCAAATAATGATGATTTTTTGTTAATGGGCAATGGATTTCCAATATAAAAAAAGAATCAATTGGATAATTTTTATTTGTGATTTTATTTATAGTAGTGTTCCATTAAAAAAATATAGGTTTGTGTTGAATCTTCAAAACCCTACCCCGAAAAAAAAAATTGAGTCCGCCACTGGATTCTACGAAAAATTCTGATTCAGACGTAGTTTTTAACTAGCATTATTTCTAATAACTTCGGAGATAAAGGAGGTGTCCGAAAAGTATCAATTTCTTGAATCGCCCTGTATCTCTTGAATGGAAACAGTTATGCAAAATCTGATTAGACCAACTTGAGTTTCACGAAAAAGTAGGACAGGAACGTGAAAACTGCAAGGCTCTATCTTAAATAACAAGCGAGAAACCTGGCTGTCTCACCCAAAATGGAATGCACTGTACAAGGGATATCATACATTGAACATCAATATAAAAACAAATGAGGAAAGCAGTAGCTTCTGTACGCTTGTTAAAATTCATATTGATGAAATATCGTGTAAGCATTCAAACTATAATCACACAACTTGATTGCAGATTTCTTATTGATCGTGTTTACGATTAAATATTGACTTCCATAAAGATATTTCAGTTAAATTAAATTAAAATTTAAACAGCTCCTTTTGGGCATTGCAGTTTCTCTGTCACTCAACAAGACTCAATCATGCGTTGTTGCTTCCACCTTCAATATCTCGATACAGACATTCCAAAATTTTGACAAACATCTTTCGAAGATTTCTCTCTGTACGCTGGGCCCGTAACTTATTGAGCGACGTATTAGAACCAGATGAAGATGCCAAAGGCCCGCGTTAACAATTCTACATTCTCCTAGACCTGAAATGTAGGAGTATCGGGGTCATCATCTCCACTTGCAGCACCTTTCGATTGAAAAATACCCAAAGAATTAACGCAATCGTCATGTATTGCACGTATCCATCAGCTCTGCATTGTGTTAATTAATGAAATCTTGATAGTTCTTATCGAAACGTAGAATGAAGAAAATGCAGCCCATATACTCTAACCTCGATTTCGAGAGACCACGATTCGTTTTTTTTTTCCTTGCGTTTGTGTACCGCTTGTTAATGAAGATTCCGAAGTACTAATTACGAGGACAATTATTATTCTCGAACAATCGTTTCTCCTACTTGGAAGCTGCGGAAAGACGAAATGCAGTTTTGCAATTCAGAAACTCGGCAACGAATAACTGGCATTATTTGCCAGCTATTAACATCTCGATAAGGATTTTTTTATGTTCATGCAAATTGGCCCAGGAGTTCCTTTTAAGTCAATCGATTGGTTTTATTGCGTTCCGCTGGCGCTCATTCATTTCGATCTTCTGCGTACAGAGGTATTTGGTAGTTAACATATGAATTTTTATATTTCATACTTGTTTTTTTGTAATCTATTTTTTTTTTTTGATGAATTCATTTTCATTTACCTGACGAAGAAAGTCATTATTCAGAACACATTGTTGCATAATTGATTTATTATTTCAATAATGAAATTATGTAATCGACCGAATTTTTTTTTTGAAATTAGAAAATTTTTATTCATAGAACATTGGCCAATGTTTGAAGCATTATTGCAACTTATTTAAAATAGCAACATAAATTATATCACTACCAATCATAACAAAATGAAAAATAATGAAAAAAATTAAGTTTCTTAATATTGAGAAACCTCCAGGCTTTGTTTGATTTCATAATTTTCCATCAAGTATCTAAGACACATGAGGCATCTTATAGATTTGTCGTCTACCTATTGCGGGTTTTTGTAACTGTAAGAGCAGTTCTGGAAAATTGTCTTGCAACAGCAGCTGAAGATGCTGGCGTTGATAAAAAATCCTTGGCCAATTTGCTTAAGTTTTGGAAAGATATTTCTCTAAATTCTGTGGTTATTCCGTTCATTCTTCCACATCTTGTAGAACAAAATCGTGCGAGAATATATCAGAAACGCACAGTTTTCATGGTTATATTTTATTATTCTATGTTGGCACTCCGAACTTTCCGCCACGGCTTTATCTGTCAATTCATCAATTTGCCTTAAAGAAATTAGTTCTGCCAACCAACATTTTTCAATGCAAAAATCACTAAACGATATTTATGGAAATATTTCATTAATTTCAATGAAAATGCAATGAATTAGAGAAAATAATGTATAATACTCGTACAGAAGGCTCATTCTACCACTCGTTCATTCCAAAACTCGCCACTTCGTGGCTCGTTTTTGAATTTTGAACTCGTGGAAGAATATCAATGCCTTCTGCACTTGTATTATAAATAACTATTCTGAAACTACCAGAATCTACTAAAAAATTTCATGGAAATGTGAGAAAACTACTAATAAAGCCACACTGGCGAATGCTTCAGTCTCTCTGCGCTCGAGGAATCCCCTTATTTGGTTTAAGCGCGCACGAGATTGCAGAAAATTAAGCCGTGCGACGCGTGCATATCGAGCTCAAGTGATATCAAATAGCTTGATATCAAGTCAAGCAATAAATATCTAAAATCAAGTCAAGTCAAGCTCAAGTTTGTAATTTGTCACGAGCTTGATTTTCAAGTCAACTAGTTGGTTAAAATATCAAGCTACTTGGCATGCCGAATTCCTATTTATACTATTTAAAGATCATATTTTAGGCATTAGAAAATGAAATTATATCCCGACAATATATCCAACAAAGAACAAGCTAAAAATTCAAATTCCTCATTCCTTTTTTCACAGCAAAACACAAACGAACAGAGATAAAATCCTGACGACCATAGAGAGAGCAAGTAATCACGTAATTTTTCGTATGATCTGTAGTGTGTTGAATGCCATTTTTCCTAGCTTATACTGGTTTATGTTGCTTTGATGAATGGAAATATGTACATTCTACATGAATACTTGCTGTGCGGTATCATTTCTCGTTCCATTTTACGATACCTGTATGTGATAAAACTCGTATGGTGTGACGTGCGAATTCAGCTTCGTGCAAGGAACGATATTATGATAACTATATTCCAATTGATAACCAGATGGGGCAGTTCTTTCTCGGAGATACGTTCGAACCGCCAATGAGATTAAGGGGATTTGTCCAATAAGATATTTAACACGATTTATTCGTCTTGTCTTGCAATCGAACCGGTGTTTTGAAATTTCGACTGAAAGTGTCAGATGGATGATTATGTTATGCTTTTTGAAACTGTTCAAGGGACGCTTAAGATATGATTTGGAAATTCTGTGGTGCACTTCCTCGATTTCACTATTTTATGGGCTGTAATTTCCCATCGATGTTTAAATATTATATTGTCCTACCATAAGTTTGTGAGACATTGCGTTGTGAGTGTAGCTACTTTTGTTATTTGAAAAAGATGATAACAAAAGAATTTTGTGTTCTGATAAAATATTGCTTTTTGAAGCGAAAAAATACAATTGAAGCAAAATCTTGGCTTGATGAAGAGTTGTCGGGGTCTACACCAGGAAAATCAACCATCATTGTTTAGTATGCTAAGCTTAAACGCGATGAAATGAGCACCGAAAACGGCGAACGCAGTGGACGCCTAAAAGAGGCTGTCACCGACGAAAAAATCAAAAAGTCCACAAAATAATTTTGAATGACCGTAAACTGAAGTTCATCGAGATAGCAGACATTGTGGAGGTATCATTTGAACGTGTACATCATATCATTCACGAACATTTGTACATGAGAAAGCTGTGTGCAAAATGGGTGCCGCGCGAGCTCACAATCGATCGAAAGCAGCAACGTGATGATTCTGAGCAGTGTTTGAAGCAGTGCAATAATCCTGAATTTTCGCGTCGATATGTGACAATGGATCAAACATGGCTCCATCATTCCACTCCGGAGTCCAATAGACAGTCAGCTGAGTGGACTGCACACGATGAACCGAATCCAAAGCGAGGAAAAACACAACAGTCAGCTGGCAAGGTTATGGCATCAGTATTCTGGGATGCGCAAGGTATAATATTCATTTATAACCTCCAAAAGGGCCAGACCATCAACAGCGATTATTATACAGCGTTATTGGATCATTTAAAGGATGAAATCGTTAAAGAACGGCCCCATTTGAAGAAAAAAAGGTTGCATCAAGACAATGACACAATGTCACAAATCAATGAAAACAATGGCAAAATTGCATGAATTAGGCTCCGAATTGCTTCCGCATCCACCGTTTTCGCCAGATCTAGCCCTCAGCGACTTTTTTCAGTTCTCAGACCTCAAAAGAATGCTCGCTGGAAAGAAATTTAGCACCAACTGAGGCCTATTTTGAAGCGAAAGATGAATTCTACTACATAAATGTTATCGAAAAGTTGGAAGATCGCTATAACCGCTGTATCACTTCGAAGGCAACTATGTTGGATATAATAAAATCGAATTTTGCCAAAAAAATGTGTTTTACTATGGTAGACCGGGGACTTTCAAATTGGCCTGTTATGTTTTGTTTTCATTGCCAAATTCTTTGAACTTTTTCGACATATGAAGTCTTATTCTGCGGAAATCAGGCACAGAAAACTACCAGGAAGTTGAAAGATCTTTCTCCCCAATTGCTCTGATTTCTACAAGACTTGGACCTAGTTGAATTTTGGAAATACCGATTCTCTTCGGTCGTCACAAAATTATAGTTATTGCATACCGGAACGATGTAAACGCCACTCTGCCGAGCCGTTAAACGAAAGGCCGTGATAGAGTGCCTAAAATTGTCAAGATACCGGCCAATTTCTCCAATATTGAATTATTATTTCACCTGCGACATCGCATAATGAGCAGGATAATGGTCGGCGGTAATCATCGTTTGCACTCTTCTGTGAGGAGTTAAGTGCGCTAATTATAATAAAAGTGCAATTTCATAAACAACCGCTCTTCGGAGACAGGAAACGCCGGTATGCAAATGATTTTAGGACTGAGATATTGCTGGAATCGGATAATTAAGGATTATGGAAACCTGGCTCTCGATTAATTCGCCAATCCCTTATCTCCGAACGCATCGTTTGTGGGCAGTTTTTCAGCGGGTTAATTCAATATTTAAAAACGTTCTTTTCGAATTCGATAAATGAGCTCGTTCGGGAAAGAGCTCACCTGGCGTGGGAGCTCGTTTGCCCTGATTGGAGTGAACTTTTAGGTCCTTCTGTTAATAGGGATTCTGAAATCTTGTGCTGATGATCATACCTCGATGATTTGGTCAATGTTTTGCAACATAGTCTAACAGGTCAATTGAAAAGTCCCCGGTCTACCACAGTAAAACACATTTTTTTTGGAAAATTCGATTTTATTATTCAACATAATTGCCTTCGAGGGCGATACAGCGATTATAGCCATCTTTCAACTTTTCGATATCATATTTGTAGTACGATTTGTCTTTCGCTTCAAATTAGGCCTCAGTTTCGGCGATTACTTCTACATTGGCGCTAAATTTCTTTTCAGCGAGCATTCTTCTGAGGTCTGAGAACAGGAAAAAGTCGCTGGGGGCTAGATCTGGCGAAAACGATGGATGCAGAAGCAATTTGAAGCCCAATTCATGCAATTTTGCCATTGTTTTCATTGATTTGTGACACGGCGCATTGTCTTGATGAAACAGCACTTTTTTTTTCTTCAAATGGGGTCGTTTTTTAACGATTTCAATTTTTGAACGATCCAATAACGCTATAAAATAATCGCTGTTGATGGTCTGGCGCTTTAGAAGGTAACAATGAATATACCTTGCGCACCCAAGAATACTGACGCCATAATCTTGCCAACTGACTGTTATGTTTTTCCTCGGTTTGGATTCGGTTCATCTAAATTTCTTTCCAGCGAGCATTCTTTGATGTCTGAGAACAGGAAAAAGTCGCTGGGAGCCAGATCTGGCGAAAACGGTGGATGTAGAAGTAATTCGAAGCCCAATTCAAGCAATTTTGCCATTGTTTTCATTGATTTGTGACACGGCGCATTGTCTTCATGGAACAGCACCTTTTTTTTTTTCGAATGGGGCCGTTTTTTAAAGATTTCATCCTTTAAACGATCCAATAACGCTATATAATAATCGCTGTTGATGGTCCGTCCCTTTTGGAGGTGATCAATGAATATTATATACCTTGTACATCCCAGAACACTGATACCATACCCTTGCCAGCTGACTATTGCGCTTTTACTCGCTTTGGATTCGGTTCATCGTGTGCAGTCCATTCACCTGACTGTCGATTGGACTCCGGAGTGAAATGATGGAGTCATGCTTCATCCATTGTCACATATCGATGCAAAAATTCAGGTTAATTGCCCTTGAACAGCTTCAAACACTGCTCAGAATCATTAACACGTTGTTGCTTTTGATCGATTGTGAGCTCGGGCGGCACCCATTTTGCACACAGCTTTCTCATGTACAAATATTCGTGAATGATATGATGTACACGTTCAGATGATGATACCTCCACAATGTCTGATATCTCGATGAACTTCACTTTACGGCCATTCAAAATTATTTTGTGAACTTCTTTGATTTTTTCGTCGGTGAAAGCCTCTTTTTGACGTCCACTGCGTTCGCCGTCTTCGGTGCTCATTCACCACGTTTAAACTTAGCATACTAATCAATGATGCTTGACTTTCCTGGTGCAGACCCCGGAAACTCTTCATCAAGCCAAGATTTTGCTTCAACTGTATTTTTCCCTTTGAATAGCAATATTTTATCAGCACACGAAATTTTTTTTTTCATCTTTTTTCAAATAACAGATGTAGCTACACTCATTTGTATTTAATACTAGCACAGCCATCTGTGCATCAAACCGAGGACTTTTCAATTGGCCTAATATCCCAAGAATCGCCAAGTAGAGAATAAGAGAACGCCGATGCCTCAAAATTATACACACATCGTCAAAAGTCTTGCCCCCCCCCCCCCCTATCAACTCTCATCTTGTTGAATGTAACATGAAATTTTTTTTGTGTGTTGAATCTTTACTATTTTATCACTTAAATAATAATAAATAGTCCTCCACACCAAAAATATTACGTTTTACTCAATATTGGCCTTTTCAAGAGTCAAATTATGTTCAATTGACCATATTCACCGTCGCCATATTGTTGTGCGACAATACCAAATACCCAGTGTTCCCAACGGAGAAATATTGAGTTCACTAGAAAAATACCACTTATATCAAAAATACTATCAGCCATAGAGATTATTCTTTCACTGACTATTTCCAAAAATGGAGCGAAGCCTTCATTTATACACTCAGCCACAGTTAATTTGTTCATAAAACCACCTTTCACTAATGTTTTTATTTCCAAAAAGTGAAATTTTTGCGAAATATTGTACCAAACAAGCCTATCTGGCGTAGCAGCCAGAAAAGGTACACATAAACTTCACTTATAAACTTTATATTGTGGAATTTTTCTAGTAAACTCAATATTTCTTCGTTGGGAACACTGGGTAGTTGGAATTGTCGCACAACAATATGGCGACGGTGAATATGGTCTATTATGGCTGATTTGATCATAGGGACACAAACAATTTCATGCACCAAATGATCATAGATACAGAAATGTTCATTAAATCGAAACGATCACAACTAATCAATCAGTAACTCCTACTCAGGGTTACCAAACTAGGAATATCAATCTACCGTTTCCACTCAGTGCTACCAACATTGACAAAAATCACAGAGTCCAAGAAATATTGCGTTTCATTCAATTTCATCCGTATTCTTCGTATCGCTGCGAGACAGTTTTATTCCTTCAGTCATAAATGTTGAGACATCGGTCTCCGCAACAAGCTGTAACCCTTAAATCCCCCTGTCTCATCTGCCGACCGAAACCTACGCACAATCGGCCGGCCGGCACACGTACAAGAGTTCAATTATGTTCAATAAATGGCCGATAAGATCTTCGGTGGACTTTTTCGAAATCCCAGTATATTAGCTGGATATATCATGGGGATATCTGGATCTGGTCGGTATAGATGGTAATCTGGCGCTTCATCGGCTCTTTTTATAGGGGCCCGATGCCGCCTAAGTAATGGCCGCCTATTCCACAATTACACGAACAATGGCCATTATATTGTTATCAGGGTACGGTGCGGCAAAAATATTGACTTATTATATTCAAGTATTATATCTATTGCTCCGGTTGGCCGTTGCGTTGGTACCGCTGCAGTCGAGAATCCTCTGCTCTCCGCAAATACTGTGCGTTTTTCCTAGCAAGGAGAGCAGGGACGTGTTTGTTGCGCACTTGGAGTATGAATTTTAGAAGACGATAACTATGTTTGATAATATGCTGATTGGAAATTAAGGTTGGTTCTTTTGACCTTTACCCTCTTTCAAGGATACAACGAGTTGCAAGGTGGTAGTACGATTATTTTTCATTTCAAGTTCAATTTCTTCATTATTCAGTTTATTTCATTTGCCAATTCCATTTTCGTAATTTTCTTTCAACTTGTCTGAAAAATATTGAGAATCCCTTCTTTCAATCCCCCTGTACTTTTAAATCTGGTTGTATCTACTATTTCCTGCGACGGAATATGGACAATACACAATAACTATCTATAGGTTTCACCAACTTATCAGTCAAATTGAATTACACATTTTCATGATTTTCCTAGAATTTTCAAAATCTACATTTTCAACAAGTGTCACAACAAGTGCTACAAAAGTTCCACTGAAGCTCCTATTTCTCGCTTGTGAATCAAAGATGTACGAATAGCATCTTAAATAGTAGACATTAGGCCGATAAATTCAAATTCTACATAAAGCCTTTATGTTGTTCAAAGTTAATCATATAAACTTTTCGACTAAGCTCAAGACAAATTATGTTTTCAATTTTTTAAATAAATAAGAAAAACGTTCAATGATTATAGCGGAAAACCGCCTTAACCGCTGCTGAATTCAAGAATGCTTTTTCTGAGTGCTATCTCCTAACAAATCGCTCTAATATTTTTCAAAATGTCTGTTATTTCCGAATTTTAAGCCAGGAGTGGTCTTAAAAGACAAGGTTGAACGCACTGATGATAAATCTGTACGTAAAAAGGATACTGTTATTGGAAAGTAGAGATTTCAAATTTGCACTATTTGCAGGGGTAAGTTCGGATCTCTAATACAGCGTTAATCGTTCATGGGCAGAATCTGAATAGAAGTTCCGTACTTTTATCGAAATTCTATTTTCCTGAAAATTCTTTGACAGATCTATCAATCAATCAAATCAATTTCACCCAATCATGCCATCCTCAGAGTAATAAACATAGAAACGTCATTTTCAGTAAGCAAATTTTGTCCCCAAGATGAACTATCAAATTTGACGTGAAGCTCGCGGAAATGAAAATATATCAGTGATACGATATTTCACTCAATTCGCGAGTTTCTCTACAAAGAACGCACTTCTCATGTCCCATAGTGTATCAACGTTTCATATTAACTCAAAATATATTGAAATAAATACCTAAATATATCAGAAATTCAGAAAACAAACTTCAACCGCGCTAAACGACGTGAAACAACCGATGACACTAGGAGAGCAAAAGTTGCCAAACCTTGAATTTCAGCAGGTAGATACAGAAAATAATAAATATTCTGCTTATTATAAATTCGACAATTAGGAAAAATATCGGATTCCAAATATTCAAATTTGCATATTCAATCGGGAATCACTCAAATAAATATATTTCATTGAATATAATATACATTCATAACGATATAGTAAAATTGTGGATTTGAAAATATATCACCATCCGACCATGTTGAGGATATGTAAAAATTTAGTATACTCTCTCTATGTATGTTTATTACTCTAAGCCTACCACTGAGTTGAGATTTCCAGCTCTATGAAAAATTTTCTGTTATTCGCGTCATCAGAATCATAGAAATATAGAGCAGAATATCGAGAAAAAATATGAGGAAAGCATTGACATGCCAAGTGCTGCTAAGCAGTCTTTTATTCCTGCGACAATCATAGATATGCAGTGCTTTGCTCATTGTTCTACGTAAAGTCCTACCACACCACCGGTTTTGCAGTACGACAAATCCTGTCCCGACCAAATGAGAGGACTCACGGTCACCAAAGGTCACTATTCGAACGATTCAAAATTGATAAGAATAAACTTCGACACATCTTTCTTTCAACTCTTGAAAAGTTCGTCATTCGATCACCACACAGAGCAGTCAGCCTCCCAATCGCTGTATCGGAGAAGACATTGATTGGAACAATGATTGGGACCGGGTCTCTTGACGGTTCCGAGAAATGCCACGAAAAAATTGGAGACACAAGCGCCCGACCAAAAGTCGGGAAGACATTCCTTGTCGCGTCTAGTGGTCATTGTCTGCAAGAAGTTATCGATTTGTAGGGTTTGCTATTTTTGGGGGAATGCGTCTTGGTTTGACCATGTGGCCATTTGGGGTTGTCTCTTGTTTTTATGGGATGTGAGAGATAATTTTCTCTGGTTTGAATATTTTAAATGGTACGAACAAATTGTAATGAAGTTCAAAAAGAATTTTTCATATTGGACATTAAACATTCTCACAGAAATTCTATAAAGGGTGAGTCAAAAATGTGAACCGAGCTTTCTGGTTATGATAGTAATGGGTGTTTTTTTTCGAGGTATATAACTTTAAGTTTGCATTACTGTTCAAGATGGCGACCGATTTAACAGCTGTCAAGTGATTTATTCTCAGTTCGGTTTGGCAATTCATCATGAATAGACTCACGCCTGAACAACACTTGCAAATAGTGCAATTTTATTTTGTTTAGCGATGAAGCGCACTTCTGGTTGAATGGCTACGTCAACAAACAATACTGCTGCATTTGGAGTGAAGCTAATCCTCAAGTGTATGTTGAAACATCGTTACATCCAGAAAAACTGACTGTTTGGTGCGCTTTAGGGGCTGGTGGAATCATTGGTCCGTACTTCTTCAAAAACGATGATGGCCAGAACGTTACAGTCAATGGTGATCGGTATAGAGCCATGATTACTAACTTTTTCATTCCTGAATTGAACAACTATGATGTCCAGGAGCTGTGGTTCCCACAAGACGGCGCAACATGTCACACAGCTCGTGCCACAATCGATTTATTGACACGTTTGGTGACCGCCTAATTTCACGTTTTGGACCTGTGTGGCCTCCAAGATCTTGTGATTTAACACCGCTAGACTACTTTCTGTGGGGCTGTGTAAAGTCATTAGTATATGCGGATAAGCCACAAACCCTTGACCATTTGGAAGACAACATTCGCTGTGTTATTGCCGATATACGGCCACAAATGTTGGAAAAAGTCATCGAAAATTGGACGTCTAGATTGGACTACATCCGAGCCAGCCGTGGCGGTCATATGCCAGAAATCATATTTAAAATGTAATGCCACAAGATTATATTGCGGATAAATAAAATTCATGTCAATCGAATAATCCATCGTTGTTTTATTGCAATTAATAGTTCTATAGTTCTAAAAAAAACACTGTTTACATTGAAAATAGGGATTCACGGCTTGGCTTGGTTTTCAAGAAACTTGGTTTGAGCTTGACTTGATTTCAAGTCAAGTAGTAGTTTCTCAATATCAAGTCAAGTCAAGTATTTATTTATGGAGTACTTGAATCATATCAAGCTACTTGATTTTTAGCAGTTTTATTGTGGAGTGTCACATCAATAAAAAAATGATTAAATAAGAAGGAACCTTGCCAAAGACACTTTTATTTATTAAACTTATAGTATAAAGGATCCGTGAATATCAACTTTTTTGAAGTAGAAACCTCCAGGCTTTGTTAGATTTTATAATTTTCCATCCAGGATCTAAGACACATGAGGCATGTTATAGATTTGTCGCCTAACCTATTGCGGGTTTTTGTAACTTTAAGAGCAGGTCTGGAAAATTGCCTTTCAACAGGAGCTGAAATGCTGGCGTTGATAAAAAATTCTTGGCTATTTTGCCAAGTTTGGAAAGATATTTCTGAAACTACCAAAATGTACGAATAGATTTAATAGAAATGTGAGAAAACTGCTATTAAAGTCACACTGGCGAATGCTCCAGTCTCTAGGCGCTCGAGGAATCCCCTTATTTAGTCTAAGAGCGCACGAGATTGGAGAAATATATATCGTGCGACGCGTGCATATCAAGCTCAAGTAATATCAAGTAGCTTGATATCAAGTCAAGCAATAAATATCTCAAAATCAAGTCAAGTCAAGCTTAAGTATGTAATTTTTCACGAGCTTGAATTTTAGGTCAAATAGTTGGTTAAAATGTCAATCTGCTTGATGAATCCCTACCTGTGCTTCAAAAAAATTAAATTTTGAATGTATTAACGGATTCTTGATTCAAATCCTTATGTTTCCACTAGAAGTGCAGAGGTAGATTCAGACATAGCCTACTATTCGGAACTTTCTGCCAGTTCTTGTTATAATTTGAATGCATTGAGAGTGGAGAGTGAACAAATGCATAAAAATTTCATATTTATATCAGTTATTCCCTTCATTTCCTTGAAATTATCAAACAACATCAAGAAACCACGGCGAACCAAAAAAAGTTACAAAAATTTCGAAACATAGATCAGTCTTTGTGTTCGTTTATTTACTTCAATATTGACACACGAATAATTTTATGGAATTTCCCCAACACTTCAAAATATATCATTTCATCCTGATTTTTCATATTTCAGGTAAAAAGAAAGCAATATAGAATATGCCATAATGAAAATAAGTTTTATACCCAATAGAAATTTGGCAAGATTTCTAACGCACTGTCAAAATAAATGAAGAGTTATTTTATTCTCTGAGTGATTCAGAATGAGTGCCACTTATTATTCTGTTTACATATCCGGAACTATCCGAAAAATTGATATGGGAGACATGAAAAAGGATGCACTGACGATTCCCAGAATGCTCAGCGGAAACTTGCAAGGCAATGTTTCCGACAATTCAATAGGTACCAAAAAGTTCGTGCAGTTTTCGTTTATGAAAATTGATTTTTAGATCGTGGTCATTATTAATAAGGAATTGAAGAAAATTGTGAATTGTTTGTTATCAAAATGGAAAAATGCCAAGAATCCTCACCTATCAGGTGGTTAGAATCCCAGATAGAGACTCACTGTGAATAGCTTTTCTGTCCTTCATCCCTGGAAGGTAATAAGGAAGAGCTTGGGTCATTCGAAGTTTAACTTACCTGAAAGAAAAAAAACATATGAATAAAAATGTACAAAAATTTGAGTATATTATACAATGATGAAAAATGAAGATAATTTGAAATGAATACAATAGATAATATACACATAAGAAATTTCAATGCTTTTAAGTAATTTTCTAACATTGCTCTTACAATTATGATCAGAATATTTGAGAAAATCTCATTTTAAAATTATATCACTTTTTATATTTTATCACATTTCCGTCTAGTTAGTTTGGAGAAGTTGGTTGAAGATATTTCTAATTCGATAGCTGAATTTGACATTTCATGAATTGTAATCAATAATACGTAATTGACAATTTAATTTCTCAACAATCTCAATTAAAATTCATAGAATGTGAATTTAGTTATCGAAATATCCAATATTAGTTTGTTTCTGTATTTTCTGGAGTAGTCTGTGACTACTCCATATAGTTGATGAAATTTCCAACCTAACTTACGAGATTAATGCAATCGTACTTGGCAAATAGAAAATTAAGAGTGAATATCGATAGTATCAGTTCGACGATTAGATAAATTGAAGCCGGAGTTCCCCAAGGATCGGTGATAGGACCGCTGCTGTTCAACATAACAGACGTTCCAAAAATAAATAGATGCAAGATAACCCAGTTCGCAGATGACACCACTATTTACACTACAGTAGAATGCGGAAAACAATTACTAGGCAGTTACAGATAGACCAAGATAAACTGATGGAATACTTCAAGAAATGAAGATTCGAAGTGAATACGGCGAAAACAGTTGCAATCTACTTCGGAGAAACGATAGTGAAGAAAGAGAAAGCAGGAAACGTCAAAAAAGAAAATCAGACGATAGAATGGAAAAAGGAAGCAACATACCCAGGAGTACCTCTGGACGATAGAATGAATTTAAGCAAACAGCTAGAAGAAAACATGAAAAAGGCAGAGCAATTGCACGGGAGACTCTACCCGCTGGTCAACCCATAAAGTAAACTTTCCTTAGGAAACAAGCTGATGATATTAAAAATAATGCTAATGCCAAGCAGGAGGAGTAATCTGATATAATATGAAAGACAATAAGAAAAATCGGTTGCAAAAGAACATGGTATATAAGCTACCAACAAATCAGAGAAGAATTGAAAATTGAAACTATTGAGGAAATAGTTAATAAACAAAGAAAGAAGACAATAGAGACGCTGAAAGAGCATGATAATAAGGAACTAACAAAGATACTACAAATCAATATAAGAACGACCGATAAGAGGAAATACCTGTTTCAAAGAACCAAATAGAAGAAAAAAGTGACATGCTATAGGGAGAAAAGTCTCCAAGTTAGACAACAGTAGGAAATCGGAGAAATTAAAGTAGAAGTGTAGGGAATGAAACTCCAGTCCTTATACAAGAGAGAGCTCAGAGAAAAACCCTAAAAGTTGGACGGATGGATTTTCGAACTGAAAATATTTCAAAACTTCAACTGTCTGCCAAAATAACAAGTCGAGCCAATTCTTGCTAAGAACGAGACATAATACTCATAAGAGCTGCACCTGCAGTAATAATTTGCAAATTTCGAATCACTTAAAATATGCAGGCAGAAGTGGAGAACGAATTAGCTTCTGCAGTATCGCGAATCTTCATCTCTCCTCAACTTATTACCATTATTTTATAATATTTCTCATTCGCATTCCCAACTTCACAAGATCCGCTAAAATTTAACGATAATGAAGATTGAAAAAATCGAATTTGTTCGGGAAATCGACGAAAATGATCTCCGATGGTTTAAAAAGCGGTTCGCAATCAGGAAAGAGAATGGGTAGCCGAATTCCCCGGACTGTCGAATCATGCCCGGCATTCCAGCGAACGAATTTCGTCAGGACCACGCACCCCATAAAAACCCAAACCCACCGGTAAAGGTCATCGAAGACGGACAATAGCACGTGCCGACTCTTTTGTGCTTTTTACACGGGCAGTACCAACGGCAGGCCGCAAAGTGTCCTAAGCCCGGTAGCGATGACGTTAGGCAACACAATGGCCAAGGGACCTTATACGGCCCGGTACCCCATGTAAGGCCAAACGCCGTGGGTACCACCGTGCCTCGGCTGTTCTCGACCGTCTCGACTGACTCACCGCGATTGGAAGGATTGGTCCTTTGCCCAGTTGTTCGAAGGCGTTCGCGCGTTGCAGTGACCGACCAGATTTTCGAAGAGTGGGTGCCGACGGGCGTTCGAAATGGTGAGTTTTCACGATTTTCCCGGGGTTTTCCGATATGAACATAGGTTAAGGGTTGGGTACTGCCTTGAGTCTTTGGGGCCGATAGGTTTAGGTTGGTCTGGTGCGTATTTTCGGGGTTTGTGGTACCACCTGTTCGTTTTGAGATGGTTTAGGGTGGAAATTTTGAGAAAATTCTGAATTTTTTTAGAGGGGTTGTTTGGTTTCGTTGGTGAATTGGGGTTAGGTGAGGGTTTGGAAGTCGTAGAGGCTTTTGGTTTTACGCGGCAAGGTTTTGGAAGAACAGTTGGCGTCATGTGAAAATTTTCAGAACCACTCAACCACTTTCTTTGTACCTATATTGCTTCTTGTTTTTTGTACTATATGGTTCAAGTTTTTCGTTCGATATTGTTGCTTTTATTTCCGTATGAATTGGCATTTACTTCTTCAAGGTTTTTCGGTATTAATAAGTTTTTATAAACATTTGGCTGATCATTGTGGAGGTATTTATAAAATACTTCGAAATTATGGATGAAATTTCAATTTTCATGTTTTTTCAGTAGGAATAAAAAACATGTTACGTTGAATTCTCAATCCAATTTTCGACTAATTTGTAAGCACGTCAACAGTGATTAGTCAAATGTTAATGAATACTAATTATTGCCGAAGGGCATTTCGGAAATTTATATCAATCCTTCGGAATATAAAAACAATGAGAAAAATATCAAAGTAGAAACTGAACCTTGTAGTACGGAAAGCAAGAAGAAATATAGGTAACGAAGAAAATAGTTCTGAAAATTTTCAGCCAACTGTTCGTGCAAAACCTTGTCGCAGAAAACCAGAAGACTCTACGACCTTTAAACCATCACCAAACACAATTCACAAATGAAACCAAACAACACCTCAAAAATTTGACAAAATTCTCCACATTTTTCGTTTAAATTCTTATTGGCTGCTGTTTCTAATCTAGAACAATGAATATTGCTATACTATACTTTAGTTTTTTCGCGTCTTTCGAACAATAACTCACGATTTACAGTAAAATATTCAGCTGTTCAAATTTTATATCCGATAGTTTGATCGCTGTGAATTTGAAAAATATTTTCGAAATTAAGATATCAAATTCAATCGCCTCATACTTTTTATATGCGTATAGGATATCAGATTTTATCCCGACCTTATGGTCCCATATGTATTTATGTCCCATACGAACAGATCAAATTTCATTAAAATTATCGAAAATTTTCTGCGATATAATTTTTTTTGGAAAAAAAGTTACGCTTCCAGTGGTATGCGCGAATTTTTATGAATCTTTGTGTCATTCTATTCAATTGGGTTGAATGAATGTTTTTCGAATTATCGAGAAAACTAAATTTAGGCGTTTCAAACCAGAAACTATTGAGCGAATTTTGTAAATTGGCGAGATCATTATCTGCAAAAATTTCGAAATTTGGTATATTTTTCAGTATTGAAAGTGGTACTTAACAATTGAAAAATATTTCATAAAGTACTATGGTTGGGACCAATATTTTCAATTATTCAATAAATGTAGGTCATCAAGATTCGAAGTATTTTGTTAGAGCGTCAATAATTTGAAAAAGATGAGATTTCATTTAACCGTGATATCTAGTTTCATCTTTGAACGTAATTTTTTTTTGTACCTATTTAACTCGAAAAATTAGAAAATGTTTGACTTTCATTTGAATTCTTCATAGTTCACATTCCTTCAGAAAAAAAAAATATTATGCTCATACAAAAATTGTATCCATACGGTGTTTGTAAGAAAACCGTTCTCACTTATTTCTTCTTGTTCGAAGTTAGAAATTGAAATAAATGATTTTTTTAAAATCTGAATGAGCTTATCTTTGAAAATTTTCCGAAGAAAGTTCAAGTCAAGATTGCAACATTTCCGATTATGGCAAATGAAAAACACTAATCTGTTGAGTATCATTAGGTATAGAAAGTTTATTTCATTCTCTTTAGGATTTACGACAATTAATTATTATTGATACTGCTTTCGAATCATCTCCTGAGGGATTTTCGAAAGGAACGGGGAAAAATTTTATATTCGTTTAATCGACCATTATAGTTTAATTTATATAGTTCTAGTGGAATTTTCTTTTGATTCCTCATTTCAAGCAGTTATTCAAATTGGTTACAAGTCGATACTTAGAATGTACCCACACATTGTCATTTTAAATTGCCATTTCAGAGAAAAAGGTGCTCTTTTACCAGAGGCGAATTTTGATGAATAATGATTGATTCAATTGAATTTGACTATCAGATCAGCGAGTTCTAAACGCAAAATGATTGGAAATTATCACGTCGCTTCGAAATTCTGTGTTCTCACAAGGAATAGTGAAAAATTCAGTTTTTTTTTGTAGCGTTCGTTTCTCGATCATTCCTTCATGATGTGTGTAATTTTAAAATTTCAAGCCACAGATGATCTCGAATGATGAGATCCTTTTTAATAAGTATCAGAAAATTTTTACGGTAGGATCGATTTCAGAGACAAAACGAAAAGAGATTTTGCGAGTATATAGAGAATAACTATACAATTTCGTTAAAAATTTCATGTTGATAGCGTCTTCAAAACAATAGAAAAATCAAGCAGAATATCAGAAAATACCTACTCGACGTCAGGCTTTGAATTCGAATTGGCGCATTCCTTATAACTATATTGATCTAGTCTTATCAAAGCGAACTGTTGTGGCAATATACCGACGGAAAGTATATAGACAGTCTTTTCAGACAGGTTTCCAAAATTGTTAATTTCCTCGACAAAATATACCTATTACGGGAACCGTATGCCAGATTTTGATCAAATATTAAGTGTTAATGAAAGTAATCGGTAAAATGTAGAAATCTAGAGATCTTCTCCTATAACTTGTTCCACGTAAGGTCTGGAAATACCATCAGTGATTTGATATCGCTCATCAAACTAAAACTTGATCAGAAAATTCGACTTAAAAAACGGCAGCATCCCGGTATTCGAGCTTCCTGATTTTGCGTATATTTTGGATATTCTATACCTCTTCCCTTCATTTATGTGGGAATTGTATTCTTGGAAACACCGTAATACCGTTATAGTTTTCTCAGTGAATTTCCAATTTTATTTTTGACAATTTCGATAAACTGATTCTATGTTCTGTTGACAGTCTAGAACTCGGTTAATTTTGGCATGGAAAACCTTCCTCATGTTTTGTTATTACACGATATATTCTTTTTCGGGAAACATTTTGATTTTTAAAACGTCTACCCATTTGAGCAGATGCCTTTAGGTATCTGCTGAACTGAATTATAAACACTTTTTCTCTATTTCAGTATCGTTTTCAGTTATATTTTTCGTTTTGTGGTTGTCTACACAGACTTCAAATCCTATCAAAATTCAACACACGTTAATTATTGTCAATATAATATAATTTGGATTAAGTGAAATGATTTGCGATATTATTCGCAATTTCTATTAATTCTGTTGGTGTTAAATCGATTTCGTCATACATAATTCACGAATTCAATGCGTAATTATAAATTATTTCAAAATTCGAAACGTACGATTCTAATTCATATTCCGTGATCTGTCAATTTTCGTAACAGTCACACCAACTGCCAAGATACAACGCAAATGTCACTAGGATATATAATCTGAATTTTTCATCGAATTTCGACAATATTTCACAAAATTTGGCTGAAATAGGGAAAATATCGTCTAATACTCGTTGCAGAAGGCAATTCCAACACTCATGCGTCCGAAAACTCACTCCTTCGTCGCTCGTTTTCGAATTTCGCATTCGTGTTGGAATAGGAGCTCATTTTGCAACTTGTTTTAGAATATACTATTCTAAGCTACAATTTATAATCAATGACAAATCATCGAATGACTGTTCTTTTCAAAATCGACTCGATTGTTTTAATTTTGAAATTTTTTCATAATATATTTAAAAAGACCAGACACTTGCATGTATGAAGAACGGTTACGGATTAGTTTTGAATGTTCGTATTGTTTTTCGTAGACTTTTACGCCCCTAATGAGAAAAGCTGATCTGACAAAATTGATTCAACATCACCAGAATCAAGAGAGATTGCAAATAATGTTGCAAATCATTTCACTATATCCAAATTATATTATATTGACAATTGTCGTCTGTGTGAAATTTGATAGGATAGAAAGTCAGTATAGACAACCACAAAACGAAAAATACAACTGAATATTTCCCTCCTGTCAAAAATTCTATGTAAATGGAATGCAATTATCGAAAATTACAGCGAATATTTCCCTCCTGTCAAAAATTCTATGTATATGGAGAACAATCATCGAAAATTACAGCGATAATTGCATTGTAGAAGCGAAACAGCACTGCGATAATTGTTCTGTTCATAGATGCATAGTTTCTATGCATCTTACACAGTTCGAATCTATGGCAATTCCATTCTAAATCAGTTTGACAAGTGATGTAACAGTTTATTTGGGAAATATTCCCCCGAATTACACTCGTGCATCAAAATGACCAGATAATTTCGCATTCCAGCGTGTTTTCTTTGAAAAACTGCATTCGGTCATTTTCATTCAAAAATGAAAATGAACTCATGCAGTTTTTATGACAACACGCTGTTATGCAAAATTATCGGTAATTTTGATGCACTTGTGCAATTACTTACGATAATTGCATTCTAGGAAGCGAAATAGCACTGCGATAATTGTTCTGTTCAGAGATGCATAGTTCTATGAATCTTACACAGTTCGAATCTATGGCATCAATGGAATCTACGTCACTTTGACAATTTAACAGTTTATTCGGGAAATATAAGTAATTGCACAAGTACATCAAAATTACCGATAATTTTGCATGACAGCGTGTTGTCATAAAAACTGCATGAGTTCATTTTCATTTTTGGACAAAGAGCCCGACACCGAAGATGGAGGGCTCTTTCTCCAAAAATGAAAATGACCGAATGCAGTTTTTCAAAGAAAACACGCTGGATTGCCATAGATTCGAACTGTGTAAGATGCATAAAAACTATGCATCTATGAACAGAACAATTATCGCAGTGCTGTTTCGCTTCCTACAATGCAATTATCGCTGTAATTTTCGATGATTGTTCTCCATATACATAGAATTTTTGACAGGAGGGAAATATTCCCCCAAATTACACTCGTGCGTCAAAATGACCAGATAATTTCGCATTCCAGCGTGTTTTCTTCGAAAAACTGCATTCGGTCATTTTCTCCACCTTCGGTGTCGGGCTCTTTCTCCAAAAATGAAAATGAACTCGTGCAGTTTTCATGACAACACGCTGTCATGCAAAATTATCGGTAATTTTTATGCACTTGTGCAATTACTTACGACAATTGTCGTGTGTGTGAAATTTTATAGAAAGTCAAAACGAAAAATACAACTGAAAACAATGCTGTAATGAGTTCATAATAGCACTGTTTTTAGTACTGTAATGAATTCATTACGATACTTAAATAGAGAAATTCTCTTTAGGGCCACTATCAAGTGCGCAAAGCTCCCGATCGCTTCGGATGATTCAGACGACCCGATGAAAACAGAAAACATCACGATTACTTCTCAACATGTGTGATTCACTGTTTCAGATCCGAACGTCCGGCACTTCAGACCACCTGTCCACTAAACCGTCCACCAACACACCAAAATGCCCAATTGAGGGGTCCAACCCTAGCCAGGACCCGTGCTCAACCTGGACCCTACGACCCTGAGACGTCCTGGACCCTGCAGGGTGCCAGGTCCACCCCTGAGGGTGAGCAGAAGCAACAGGTGCGGTGTGTCTGTGACCCCACCAGAGCGCGGTCGACTTGATCTCTCTCCCAAGTCGGTCAGAGCCAGCGCCAACGTTGATGTCGAAATCACGACGGACGGAATCAAAGGTATCGGCATGTCATTTTGATATTTACGATAATGATTGGGTCTTGGTGGGTTTCTTTATCTACAGGACGGTCGGGTTAGGTCGGGGTTTCTGTTTGTTTCGAGTGTTCCGTTTGGGTTAGGTTAGGATGAAGATACTGCAAGTTTCACATGATGGTTTATTATTGTCTCTTCTATGAATGAATATTTCAATTTTTATGGAATAGAATCACATGGTAATTTTTAAGAAAATTTGTTGACTTCTCGCCAGTTTATCCACAAAGAACGCACTTCTTATGTTCCATAGTGAATCAAAGTTTCATATCAACTCAAACTATATCGAAATAAATACCACAATATATCAGAAATTCAGAAAACAAATTTCAAGCGCGCCAAACGACGTGAAACAACGGATGACACTAGGAGAGCAATAGTTGCCAAACCTCAGATTTCAGCAGGTAGATACAGAAAATAATAAATATTATGCTTATTATAAATTCGACAATTAGGAAAAAAATCGGATTCCAAATATTCAAATTTGCATATTTAATCGTGAATCACTCAAATAAATATATTTCATTCAATATAATATACATTCATAACGATATGGTAAAATTTTGGATTTGAAAATTTTACACAATCCGACAACGTAATCTAACCATGTTGGGGACATGTAAAAATTGCGTATACTTCCTCTATCTATGTTCATAACTCAATGTGCAATGCGTTTGTTCAAAGAATAACAATGTATTAATAGGCTAATCAAAGAAAAATTCCCAGAAATACAGTCACAAATATATTTGGGGAATATTTATGGATTTTTGTTGAGAACGAGAATATGAATTGAATGAACATAGAAGAATTGATTTAATCGGAAAATAGAAATTGAAGCAGAAAAATCAATGAAAACTATCCGATATTTTCAAATATAAAAAAGAGTTTTTTTCTGCGACGGGAAAAAAATTTGACATTTTATCTCTGTTGACAGGTAACAAAATATGACTTTTCACGAAATTACTTTTTTCCCCGGGAAAAAAGTGAGTACTTTTTTCCCGGATATATATTTATCTACATATAGATAAAGGAATAATAATAATTCGACCACACTATTGATGGCTTTTGTTCTTGTGCCAATTCCGAAAAATAAGCCTATAACACTCTCCGAGAAAGAACTGCATGTCTTTTTCATTTTCCATTCCATAAATCTTGAATACGCGGTTTCGTAAATTTTCCGCGATTTAGTTAGCAATAATTTTCGTGACGCTACTTGCGCTGCTTCTATCAACTCCAGTGGAGTCAGAGAAAACTCGGAATGAGACAATTTTTAACTTTATATTATTCAACAAAATAACTACTAAACAATTATTACTGAGTTCGCAATTTTTGGAACAAATCACAAAATTAAATTGACAGATATTTGATTACTTTGAAGTTTCCCTTAGCAACGCAGGTCTATTTGCAGCTTACTAGTTTAAAAATTCAAAATTCATATGGATAACATTCTGACTTTAATATATTGTAATAATATGTTCTTTCACTATTAAATTATCGTTTTTCCTGTCACAGAAAAAAATAGTGTATTATACACGGGAAAAATATTAGATTTTAGCTCTAGGTTTTTTGTCTCCCGACGCGAAGCGAGCTAAAATCTAATACTTTTTTCCCTTGTATAATAAATAACTATTTTTCAACCGAACAACCGGTAGTATTCATGCCAAAAATAAAGACCCTCAAAAGAGCTCTTCATAAATGTCTTCTTTAAAATTAAAATTTTAATTCTTTAAATTTGAGTTCTTTCGATTTTGTAATATAAGAGTCAACTTTGACTGGATATTCAATTCGATTCTACAATAATACTCCCGAATCAATTTAATTTTATCCTTGAGCACTTGAGGATGTATTTTTATAAAAATGAAAATTATATGAGCTATACGAATGAAATTTAATATAAAAATGTATCAACTTTTATAGCCAGAAAACGACACGATAAATAGGAAAATAAGAGAATTTGAATTGTCCTACCAAAATTCACTGAATGAAAAAATAACCTTTATCAGGATTTTGAATTACGTACACATCGATTGATGAAAAATAATGAACCCTTGTAGAACTTGCAGCGTCTTTGAGATTGCCAAAAACAGGAAATTTTGAATTTAACGTGTTTTCTTTTCCCGACCGGCCTGTATATAAGGAACGCAGGGGTGGTAGTGTGCATGTGCATTTCCTGAGATACTGCTTATAGGCCTCTCGCCTGTTAGTACCACATTTACATTTGTTGATGAACCAGATTGGTTATTTAGCGAATTGCAAACCGGTATCTATCGAACGTTCTGAAACAAGTTTTAAATCCAAGACATTTCGATTCATAATTACAAATGATAATCGCTATAAGCACTGAGTGTCTCTAGTGATTAGTACGATCAGAATGAATTCTTGGATCGTTAAGCTAAACGATCGTGTAGACTTCAAAGAAAATATGGGAGTTTGATGTTATTTTGTCGTGGTACTAAGATTTAATAGATGCAAAATCGGAAAAGAAACAGGAAGATGCATTGACGCGAAGTTGTGTGTTTTTGCGCTCTTGTTTGTCAACATTCTGACTTGGAAATTTTTACTTTAATGCCATATCAATATTTCGTCAAAAATGTACCAGTAATTGGTGACCGAAAATATACACAAATCGTCAAAAGTTTTGCCCCCTCTAGGTTTCTCAAGAAATAAACAATCTATGTTCTGGAAATGAGATGAATATTTTCCTCTATTCCAACTGCGATATATTTGATAGAAAATCTTCTTTTGTTATCCATTGCTTTATGCAGGATGAGACAAAATAGGAAAAATGAGAACAATTCTAAATTTATCGATTATTTATTTTTGATTAATTATAGTTATTCCCCAACTGAATCCAAATTTAATAATCCGTATTACCACCTCTTCTTTCAATCAACTGCTTAATACTGCATCCCAAGAATCAAGTCATTAATGAAAATTTTAAGGATATCGTTTCATTCTTCCTGAAGGGCTCAACTCGATTCCTGAAAAGTTGGAGGTGGGTTTTGGCGATTGAATATTGCTCTCCCTAAATAATCCCATACGTACTCAATTGGATTCATGTTTGGTGAGTTTGCTGGCCAGTTCATTCTCTGGATATTGTTCTTTTGAATAATGCTTTGAACCCTTCGTGTGAGGTGTGGTGGGGCGTTTTCATTCTGATAAATGAAATTTTCCCCAAGTTCGTTGTGCAGAGAAATGATTGGTTCAATGATGTTTTCTACTTAGATGGCACCAGTCATTGTTCGTTCAACGATAATAAGAGGGGTACAGCGACCGAACATTATACCTCCCCAGCACATTATTGATCCGCCTTGAAAGGGCACAACTTCCCGGGCGAAATTGAGTCGCTCTAGTCTGCCTGGGCTTCTCCAAACCCTTTCTCGTCGACTATCACTTTGTAAACCGAATCGTGACTCTTCCGAAAAAAGTACGTTGAGCCATTGTCGTAAAAGATAGTCTTGGTGGTGTTCTGCCCATTGCCGACGGGTAGCTCTATATCCAGGTGACAGCCGAGGTACTCTTAAAGGTCTTCTTGCCCTTAATGCAACTTGTTTTCTTATGGTACTGGTTGAGACTTCCCATCTATAGATCCTCAACAAATGATTTTGAAGGGCTGTTACAGATACCTTTCGATTCCTTCGAGTAAAATTTGCGATGTAATGGTCTTCCCTTGCAGATGTTAATCTGGGTCGACCAGGCACTAACCTCCAGGCAACGATGTCGGTTTCCAGGAAAGGGGACACTATGCACCTTACTGAAGTCCCTGGGAATATTCAAACGTTGCGCAATCTGGTGGTTTGACAAAGCTTCTTGATGTAGGGCTACTATTCTTGCCCGTTCAAACTAAGAAATTGGATGTCACGGCATTTTCCACGGAATATTCTCAATATTACAACTTTAGTTATTTGCTGAAAACTGATTAAATTCGAATACACCTGTATACACCCGAATTATAAACATTTTTTGCTGGTTTATTGTTTTCATTTAAGTGATAGTGTGAAGATTCCACACACAAAAAATTATCATGTTACATTTAACAAGTTGACAGTTGATAGGGGGACCAAGACTTTTTGCGATGTGTGTATAATTGTGAGGCAGCGTTCTCTAATTCTCTACTTGGTGATTCCTTTTGACGATATGTGTATACCAATCATCTATTTATTGTATGCCGTTCATAACAGGCCTCTTTAGAAATAATACCGTAATAACGCAATCATAAAAACTTCTATCAGCTGAAAATGGATGCCATGAAGAGGTAATTTCATTTTAGCTGGGACATAGAAAAATACCTGAAATATATGGTAGTTTCATTTGATCGATTGTTACGTTTCTGTTCATTAAAAAAATGCATATCGATTCACAAATTTTATTTTGACTGCAAAATTTGACGCAGTTTTTTGTTACATATTCTTAGTAATTATAAAAAAATCGACAACATAGCAAAGCGTTAACAAGATGTTGCTCTTTCCTCTTTCCAAATAATTCACCTTCAAAGAAAAACATTCAGAATTGAAAAGCGAGAAACGGAAATTCAAGGAAAAGTTGCAATTTAGTTTTGGTGAAAAGTTGTACCTACAACAGTACCAATTTTCACTGTCAAAATTTGACAAAATACAGAATGAAAAGTTAATTTGGTATTTTGATGCAATAGACACGGTTTAAAAATCGAAAATGTAGACATCAGGACAAAATGATATATCGCTCTGTTTGGAAATGGATCACTCAAAAATGCTATTCGAATTCTTGATGCATTAATTGAATTTACAGACAGACGGTTTGTACTTTTTCTCTGTAGATAAACCAACACAACTTCAGCGTCTACAGTTGCAACAAACGGCCCAATCTCCACATCTGAAGACAGGCTTCAATCCCGCGATACCTCCCCAGACTTTTATTCTCTCCAGCACGACGAGAAGCGTCGACAATCAGGAGATTGTCAATCAAGTCGAGACGTTCGTCAGTATCCAAACAAAGATTGTTTCGACATGATATATTAGACGCTTACGTGACGTGAAAATTTCTGTGAAACGCGTCTCATTGAAATTCTTCTTCGATGTGTGCATGTAAAAGGTGTCCTTGCACTGATTCATTGCTAGAGGTATTAACAGAATTCTTGGGGCTTAATCATGATACCGTTTAGAGATGGTTATAATATGAGTGATAACTTTAGCTGTTTGGTAATTGGAGAAATTACGCGGCGATGTCATTAAGATGAGAGTCTCTGTGAAATTAGACTCGTCTTGAAATTTCGTCTTTCATATTCTTCTTTCTGTTCTAAATATTTAGACTTAGGTTTTTGGGTTTTTCACTTATATTTTAAGATAAAATATACATAGGCGTAAAACTTTGCTTCCGAAGTTTTTTTCCGAAATTCTAGGCATTTTTGTAGAGAACCGATTATACATTTTTGATTTAAAGTATTGTCTATCGCTAGCCACTACTTTCTCCCATCTTTCGGCAGCATACGAATCCCGCGTTGAAAAAACTGGTCATCTTTTGAAGCGATCCACGAATCGATCCAATTTTTTACTTTTTCATAAGACCGGAAGTGCTGGCCAGCCAGGCCGTGTGCCTTTGATCGAAATAAGTAATAGTCCGAGGGAGCAACATCTGAAGAATACAGCGGGTGTGGTAGGACTTCCTATTTCAACGTTTCCAAGTATGTCAGATCTCTCGTTCTATTGCGGTTATTTGTCTTTCAATGCTCGGCCCAAACGCATTAATTGCGTCCGATAACGATCGCCTGTGATTGTTTCAGTCGGATTAAACAACTCACTACGCCGAGCTGGTCCCACCAAATACTGAGCATGACCTTGGAACCGTGAATATTCGGTTTGGCCGTTGACGTGGAAGCATGGCCGGGATATCCACATGATTTTCTGGGCTTGGGATTATCGTAATGAACCCATTTTTCGTCTCCAGTCACAAAGCGATGCAGAATCCCTTCCGTCTTTGACTTGCAAGCAGCTGTTCATAAGCAAACATACGCCGTTCAACATCTCTCGGCTACATCTCGTACGGCACCCAATTTTCTTGTTTTTGAATCATTCCCATGACTTTCAGGCGTTTTGAAATGGCCTGTTTCACTCCCAATGATTCTGTCAATTCTTGTTGCGTTTGACACGAGTCCTGACCAAGTAATACCTCCAAATCTTCATCTCGAAAACCTTCTCTCTTCCACCGTCATGCTGGTCTTCGACGACAAAATCACCGTTCTTGAAGAGTTGAAACCACTCTCGGCACGTTCTTTCACTAATAGCGGCCTCACCATAGGTATTTGTGAGCATTTGATGAGCACCAGACTCAGATTTCTTCATATCAAAGCAGAAAATAAAAACCTTCCCCAAATGACGAGAATTTGGCTCGTAAGCTGACATGTTTAATCTAGAATACCTAATGATGCAAACACAGATAGACTAATATTTCGCTGGCGTTATGTACAAACACCCAAGCTTATTGTATGACATCTAAGATCTATTTATTTCGACTACCACTTATCGCTAAAGCCATCTATTGCAAAACGGCGGAAGCAAAGTTGTACACCCCATATATTGAAAGGAAAATCTAAATAAAAATTTGTGTTTAACGCCGTTTCAACAATGTTGTTCTCGTCTTTAGAAACTATTGATTTATTAGATAAACAACTTCCACTTTTTTTGTTTTCCTCAGGTACATCCTCAATTGATTATCTGCTGAGTAATGAAGATTCATAAAGTTTTCAACGACACAATAATTAATTCAAACTGGTTTTCATATCAATAAAAGATAACATCAAAATTTATGATACCTGTATTCTCACGATATACACAAGATACATTCATCAAAAATGTAATAACTATAGCTGAAGGCATTATTGTTTGGCATGTGGCAGTTGCTTGTTTAGTGGACAATTCAAAATATTTTTATCCTTTTCGCGAGGTGTCAGTACCTACATACATACGTCCCTAGTTTAGAATGTGGTTAATCACATTCTATCTTTATATTCGAGAATTGAAGAACCTGTTCAAGTAAACAAGAGAGAAAATGAAGGTATAGGTGGTTATGAATTGTGTCACCAAGAATAACTTTAGTAAATTGTCATAAAATTCTAAACTTTTACTGAAATTCTTATTATTGTGAGATTTATATCATCATGGCTGGATTGAAACTTGATTACTTTATTTTTATGTTGGCTCTATTATGCTGTTCATGAAATGTATCCTTCAATTTCTATTGTTCGTCCTTGAACATTGAAAAATTATTTGTAAATTATGCAAAAGTACAAGTTTAAGAGGGCATTCAATGAATTTGGATGAATAAAGACGAAACATTATAAAATCCCCTATTGGAAAATATATACGAGTAAACTTAACACAATGCTGCCATCTAGGTGTATATCGCATTCCTAATATTCTGAATAATTCGACTCGGAAAATACTTCAATCGATTACGTGCGGATTTTTTAATCCCAATTTCTCTCAAAGTGTTGATGCCTGACTTCATTAGTAAATATCTCACTTTAATATATGCATCCACCTGCAGTTTGGAACTGGTCCAAAAGTAGGCTTCGAACACGCTAAGATAACCTCCCAATTATTTCTTGATAAAACGTTTTTTCCGCATAAATCGAGGCCTCATTAAATTTTGGAATTGAGAGGAATCATTATTTTCGCGACGTCTTGACCGAGCGTATTTCAAAGATGGTAATTGCCGAAAAAAATGTTAATTTCGATTTTAATTACGAGTTGATTTCGTTGGTGTGAACACGTGTGAATTCTAGAAATTTTATTTCCGCTTTTAGCGAACATTTCAACTTTCAGGAGAATAGGTAATTCTGTTCTCTGGCATATTTTTTAAATTTGATATTTTTTCTATATATTTTCCACTGTTATAGTTCCAAAAAGGTGCCGATTTTCATTCACTTGAAAGATATACAGGGTGTTTCCTAAACATGCGGCAAAAATTCAGGGGGTTGTTCCTTGGACTATTCTAAGAATATTTTGTCCTTTGATGATTTTTGAAAAACCTATTTGTTTCGAAGATATAGGGGAAACAAAATTTCAGATAATAACATTTTATTATGAAAAATTACATGAAAATTCAACTCAACCTACAAAAACTGTTGAAAATGACCACCTCTAGCCAGCATACAAGCATCCAATCTTCTCCTCATTGACTGCCGAACCCTTTCAAAAACACCAGGATCATTTCTTATTAAGTTACACCCAGCAATGATCCGATTTCGCAAGTCTTCCACATTTTCTACTGCACTTATCAATTTTTAGTCAAAAAACTGGCCGTTTTTAGTAATTGGAATGTTGTTAAACAAATTTAAAAATAAATTGTACCTACTTAGTAAACACAGTGCGGTACGCATTTTTATTTAAACTATTATTAATTTTAAAAATATGAAAAATGTTGTTCGCTCTGTATCTTCGAAACAAAGAGGTTTTTCAAAAATCATCCAAGGACAAAACATGCTTAAAATAGTCCAAGGAACAACCCCCTGAATTTTTGCCGCATGTTTAGGAAACACCCTGTATATTCTTTCAAAATGTTATAATTCAAAGGAACTGTCGAACTTGCTATGGATACAAATATCGAAAAAGGCTAGGATTGATGAATGAATGATTCCGCTTTTATCTTCATAAAACTCAAATTACCACTTAGGGGGGCTTATATTCAGACAATAGAAAATGTATAAGTCATAGAAGGCTTCTATTTCGAAATTTTCCTTGTAAAATGCAATTCGCCTCTTTGTATTCGAATATTATTTCTTAAATTTAATCAATTATTCGAATAAATCATTCAAACTAATATTCATGCTTGATTATTCATGAGTAGTCATGAATATTCCACTATTCATTGAATATTCAACATGAAGTGCGTATTTACTGAATAATCAATGAATATTCATTGATTATTCAATGAATATCCCATGTAGATTCAGTAAATATTGAAATGATTATTCAGTTGATATTTATTCGAATATTACACATAAATTTTTTGTATTATCACTTATCACATGTTGATACAATTCAAATGAAGAATCTCATATTCAATTTTTACATCTATTCATTGATAGAATTCCAATTCTATTCATATTTCTTTGGATGAATACCAATTTGTGCCATTAAATGAAATAAAATGTATGCACCCCTATTGAAGAGACTGATGGAATGAATGACTTGAATTCAAATTGTATCACATCAAATTCAATATATGTAATTTTCAGTAATTTTAATATTAAAAAAAGGATTTGTTCATAGTGAATTACAAAAACTCATTTTGTTTATTCCTGTATAGTGATTCAAAAGATCATGCAAACTTCAAACACTAATAATGAATTACTCAACTAACTACTTATCCTGAATAAATGGATATTAATGAATATTCATGAATATCCAACTATTCATTGAATATTTGATTATTCATTGAATACTCAACTCAACTATTCATGAATAGAAAACTATTCATTGAATATTCAACAAATCACTGAATATTCAACTATTCATTGAATAATCAACTATCCATTGAATATTCAACTATTCAGTGAATATTCGAATAATGCAATTGGCATTTATTCGAATAAATATTCAATGAATGATCGAATTTTTAAATAATTCATTCGTGATTCCCAGCCCTGATTCAAACGTTAGAGGAGCGTTGAAGTACATTCATCTCTCAGGGAGGTGTCTATGTTGGCGAATAGACTTGAATTTCTGAGAAGAAATGTGCGATTACTAGTTAGGACCGCGACTTATTGAGGGAAGTGTTAAACCGTGAAAATTTCGGAAGTGTTCAAATATTTTCACAAATTCCGAAGATTCATCATTTGAAATAATAAACCAATGCATCTTCTTGCTCGAAATAGTCTTCTGGATAAGAGAAAAGACACAAGTATCGTAACCATTAATCATCACGTGGCCGTTTTGTGATGCATAAATTCGTAGAACGATCTCCGGTTAAAATACGTGATATATTCCGGATTCCGCAAATCCATAAAGTCGACCACTTTACGTGAGAAACTTGACAAGTCCGACCAGGAAGACCGTGTAACATTTGATATTAATTTGTCACGTTGTCTGCATTGTTGGATATGGATGACTAGTACGAGAAGCTGGAGAAATATATGGCAGGAGGAGAGATATTAATATTGGTTTCTCAGAGCGGTAGATGCAGGGATTGTAAGAAAGTTTGTTCGATGAAATTTCATTTGAGTTCGTTTTCGAATTAATACTTTGGCGTGGCTGAATTTTGTTTGTCTCAGGTTTCTTTTTGGATATCTTGAAAAGTGTAATGTTCAAGCGCTCGTTCTAGAAAAATAAAGGGCCAATGTCTGTAATTTTTCGAATTTCGAGGTTACAGTGATCTTAAGAGGGATTACCACCACGTGGTTTTACGCGTATCAGTCAAATTTTGGTACCCATTCATTTATCCTCTTTTTCGTTCTTGCGGTGATCAAACTCTGTACGGTACATTCACTTCATCTTCTTTCTTTTTTCGAAGAATATGAGAAGAGGGCAGCACTATAGGACGACTTTCACGAAATTATAGTTTTACCTCTTTTGTAATAATTTTTAGTAGGTTTTTTTCACGAATATTTGAAAAATGTATATGTGCTTTGTACAAATTTATCAAATTTTTCTTTTCATTCGTAAATTAAAAATATTAATTTTCTCACATGTAAATTATTGTTTAAGAAAATTATGTGAAAACCCCATAGAAATCGGTGATTTGTAAGAAGAAATATCTTTAATTTCGTTTTAACTGAACCACGTGGTGGTGTTCCTTCTTGAGTGATCACGTTGGATGAAGAACTGAATACCAAAATCAATGCTGCCGGCAAGAAGATTTTCGATTAAATGATTCAAGAGTTACGACCATATATGATTTTGTTTTCTTAAACCAGTTACAAAATAGCGAATTGAAAGTATCATTGGCAGATTGATTTTTTGTTGTAAATTTTTGATATATTAGAATGTATCCTTTAGATTTTAGCAGAAGTTTGTGTGTTTATCAAGTTCACTGTAAAAGTGAGTTATCAAAAGAGGTATGTGGCTTCAACATTGAAAATTTTTAAGTTTTTCTGATCTCATTACCTTCTGAACCATAGAAAATCTTTCGGAAAACAGTGTCATTTGTTTTGAGTTTTATTCAGATGATCTGAATGCGAATATCCGATAAAATACAGGAATAAAGACATAATATTATTGGGGTGATGAGTCATTGTGAATTTAAATGAAAATATTGATTCGATCCGAATTGGACAAATTTGAATGCAAACTATTCTTCTTCCAATTGCCATATGTTGGCATATATCGAAAAAAGTAAAACTGAACCTTCTTAGCATCCATTTAGCTATTACGTTTTTATGTTTTTTAATTTCTGCTGATGTGAAACTAGTGTTTGAATATAATCTGTCTATACAGGTGTAACTTTGTATCCAGCCAAACTTCGAAGAAATATCTGTAGTCCTTCATATATGTATTTATTTACTTTTTTTCAATCACTTTAAATATTATGTGGCAATAAAATTGAGTTCTTCATTTGCATAAAGCTAAATAATATTGAGTAGATACACACTTTATAGTGAATTTGATTCTTTCGGTCTGTATGTTTCGTCTCTAGAGCTAATAATCTCAAGAAATGTCAAAGTCGGAAACCAACACATTTCGAATTAAGCTTCATGCTTTCGTCACTAAATAAAAGTTGTCTCAGAGCAAGGCAGAATTTTAAGATTTTATTTCTCGAACCTCGCATAACTTGAAACGCGCACTGAGGAGTTTAATTCATTATTGGATATCTTCAAGATGTTATTATCTCATTATCAGTCCGCCCCTGACTACCGGAGATCCTGACGATGACTTATTTCCACGTAATTCAGCAATTAATAACGCGCTACGTCTATCCGAGGTGCAATCAACGCTTCTGTTTCTGAACTAGTTATTAAAGTTGAACCATAAACGTTATTTCCAACTACCAATCAGCATTTCGAGATTCGCGATTAAGTTCAGTTGCACTGAATTATTTCGCTATAAATCGGATTCAGTTCGCATTCACATATTTATTTCAGTTGTAAAATAGTTGTTTAAACATGTTAGATTCATATATTATCTGGAGAAAAACTTATAAACATATAGTTTTGGATACTTTCTTCAGATGTAATTTCAAAACTACTAAATCGATCGGAATGAAATGTTCAATTCAGACGTGAAATGACAATTTCAAGCTTCCTGCGAAATTTCATGTTAATTGAGTTACCAGAACTACAGAAAATTCAGAAAGAACATCGAATAAAATCACTCAATATTTCCGTGACCACTTAACTAACTGTAAGAGTTAATATTTATGGTGTAGGTAGATATAAAATAACAATTCCAAGATTCCTACGAAATTTCAAGCCGATCACATCAACAGAATCACTGAAAATTGAAGAATAATATAGGAAAGGAAACACCGATATTTCTGTGACAACTTATTCGATCGTGTAGGGATTCTGTGAGCAAAATTTCGTATTGATAGCTTCGTCAAAAATATAGATATAATGATAAGGAAACTTTTAAGAAGCAACAGACTTAAAAGAGTTGAAATTTTGCAATTTTAAACAGTTCTGTGATCTCCAATTGTGCATGAATTAATGAGCGCTCAAAAATTCTCGACTTCGCATCAGTACTTTTTCTAATTTTTTATATCTTCTATCAGATAGCCCTAAATGGTCATTTGAGTTTTGAAGAGAAAAGGGCTACCGGAGTCAGGTAAATACAGTAGCTGTTCGAAAAAATTTGTTATAATGAAAGTTTTTAGCCAGAAATTGGTGATCGGGATGCGAAATAGTTTTCTCTCCAAGAATCTTACTGACTTGCGATTTATTGAATAATAGAGCAAACTACATATTATACGATGATCAAATGCCGCGTGAGTACAAATAACTATTGTGCCAACTTGGCGACAAAAAGAATTTCGACGAACGGGTTTTGCAGATGATTCCTGATATTTTGCTATGTGATAAAAGGGAATAATAAACTATTGTGTACGATTTTATTTCATTAGTAAATGCCCATAATTATTGTTTCATCCAAAGCAAAATCAAGAAGTAACGTTTGATTCTTATGCGATAAATTCTGCTGAAATAGCCATAAATCAAGTGGTCTTATTTCACTGCTTTCTTTTATTACCTCTTTTCGCACATTTTTGCAACGTGGGTTTTATGACTACATAACCTTATTCTCGACACCCAATTCTGACATGAATGATCTCATATTAATGTTACCACGCTTAAAAGTGTGAATTTTTTAAATTAATGGGCAGTGGGCACGTTCACCTCACAAATTGAAAATCGAATAAAACGAATTCATTTCGGTTCATCATTTAAGGAAATAATTTCAGCCAAATGAGTTTTCTTCACAATACTAAATTATTTTTCTTTGTTTCAGGAATTCACCAACTGCATAATGGATAATGTAAATTTAATCAAGATAGACTGACAAGCTTTAAATATATGTAGTGTATTTGTTACAATAGTATATGTAATGTAGTGTTTATTTTGATTTTAAATTTTTGTATTGATTGGTGTTGTTCACAGTATTCATTTGAGAATTGTATTTTAATTTTACATTTTTTTCTATTCTTGAGTTTATAAGTTTATTTACTCCAGAAATATTAGGTGTAATAGAAGCAGAACAAAGTAAGTATAAAAAAGTTATATAAAATAGTTGAAATTTGTCGCATTTTTTTGCATAAAAATTAATGATGAAGAGGATTTTATGGCGACTCAATTTCTATTTAGGAAAAGTGACTTCTAGTCGAGTGGATCAATTTCAGTTTTTTCTAGTCACATAATTCTCAAATTTATCTATTTATTCATGTTTGTTCATTAGAGAGGAATATTCCAGAAGTTAACACAAAAAATAGATTAATATGTTACGAATTCGAAGTTTTTTAATATTGCGAAATTGATCTCTAATTTTCATTAATCATAATGGTAATTTGTCAATTATTTTTAAATCGAAATATTTTTTACTATAATCTTAGTTGATAGTTAACGTTAAGTAAGCGAATAGAAGATAATGGGAAATTCACATGATGATAGCGAACAGTTTTTGATTTTTAAGAAGTCCTTCCCGATGATATATGTAGGAAAGCGGAAAAACATTTCCGGAAAAATAATACATCATAAAAATAAGTCAAAATTTCATCTTTATTGAGTATTTTTTTTCAACTCATTCCTTCTATTCGCTATTCATTACCTACAAGCTCTTTCAATAATTTATTTTTATTTGTCTATTTTAACTTCTAACGTGCCATATAGTACTAAACAAAAATTAAGTCGGATCAAATTTTTTTTTTTGGGTTTTTATTTCCGATGTGAAACCTTGTTATTTTAGAGATTTTTTAGAATTGTTCATGAAACGAGAGACATAAATAGCTTTAAGAATCAAAATTATCCAAATTTGGTTTCAAATAATATAAGTTTCGGTTTTGAGTTAATAAACATTAATAATACTTCCGTTTTCTTAGTGGATTGTACTTCACAGGCAAAGTCATCGTAATATCGCAGTTTCAAACATATAGTCTTTCAGATTAAAAATATATTTTGCTAACAAAACTTCTCTAGGACATATGCCATCAAATTGTTACTGTTTGAAGAGGCATATGAAGAAATCTATCTTCAATAATTTTAATAAAATGATAAACGTATAATTTTTATGTAGAACGTTGGATTGACTCTAGTAATTGGTAAAGATTAATTGTACTCTCTCAGTATTCGGAATTCCTATATTGCAAATTCAAAGGATGAATTTGTCCAATGGATAATTCTTTTATGAATATTTATTCTCTTCATTCATACAGCTGCACAAAGCTTTAACTTAGATTTTAAGTGAATACAGTAAGAATTCACATATCTGTATTTGAAATAGTTCAAAAAAGTTAATGATTATCTCATTTTTCTTATTGAATATTATATAGTTTTTATTATGGTAATATGTAATTAGGTTGTAGTTTTTTATTACAAAAATATTTTGTTATATCTTTGTAATCTTATTATATTATCAATAAATTTACCATATACTGAATTTATTTTTATTATTATTCCTCACTATCCTAGCAAATTTCAGTAAAAGGTTTACTGTACGATCTCTACCCCAGAGAATTTATGAATTCGTTCATTAAAAACTTTTTGAAGCAATACGATTTCTAGTTGGTGGGTCTGATAGATTCGACTCTCGACCTATTCAAAACTGTAGAAACGGCATTTTTTGTTCAATTAGAAATAGTGATATATTTCGCACGATTTGGAATGATTCAAACTGTAAAAATTGTAGGAATCATCAAGAATTTCAGTTTTCGAAATGAATAATAATAATATTTGTTTTTTGGCAGAAAATGGAGACTGAAATTCGATTTTATAGGTACCTAGTGATAAAATACATTTCAACGAATGCAAATTCTGCAGATCAATGGATAACTTTGGAAAATCGACCTGTATTTGTATCAAATATCACTGTATGAAGAATATAAGTAAAGTTTTCAAAGTGTAAATCATTACAAATAAAATGCAGAAGAGTAAATTATCCATGAAAAAATTATTGGTTATAAAAGAGAAGAAGACAGGTAATTGGGTACTAATGTAGCACGATAAAAGAGTTCAGATTATACTGTGAAGAAAAAGAAAGCACACTTAAGGTGCACTTCCTTATTCAATATTTACTAAATATCTCAGAGGATAAACACTTGTTCAATTGGTAAAACTGAATATCATCTGATGTAAATTGAACTTAATCAATGCATATTTATGCGAGTGTGCATAAAGTTGTCTTTTCTCACATATTATCCGATTCTGACAGTTGACGTTCTCAAATGTCAAAATGAGTTGCTCTCTCTTATAGTCGACCTTTTTATTGGGCAAAAAGCTTCAAGATAAGACAAAATGTTGATCATATACTTCTTCACTGTTTCCGGAAACATCACTTCACTACGTTTCACTATGAATATAATTTTTGCGGTTAGCCAAGCCTTCAGACGAATCAACTCATTCCATTTGTCAATTACACAGGAATCGTAAATAAATTGTCGATTCCCTCGATTATTCAAATCAATTCCAGTTATTTCGATGCTAATTGCCGTGAGAAATGATTGACATTTCTTGCTGAATTTATCATCGATAATTAAATCGGACGATAGACATTTACCCCAGAAAGGAGTTCACACACGTAATTGTAACTTCATATTGTAAATAGTTTTGTTAATGGGCAGAGCAATGTTATCATAAAAGGGGACGAAATACATTAAAAACATGTTTATTATCACATTTACGGAACAAGATCGATGAAAAATATCGACACTGGCTTAATACAGTCAGATTTGTGAAATATAAATACGAAGTGGGCACAAATTGCTACTTTCATGTCAAATGTTGAATGTAAAAATGTGCCGAGTTGCATTGTCCACTTGACATTCGGTTATTCTCCCAATTAATTGAGTTATTCGCATACTGAAAATACCGAAAGACAGGCAGAGAATGCAACTGGCATCTGTCTTGGTTCGCAAACCAAGAAGTACTGCAAATTAACAACATAAAAACTAAAATAAATAACAACCAATATCGTTCTAAAAACATGCTTTCAATAAGAATTAAATACAATAAATTCCTTTTGTAGACGCACAGAATTAAATTACCTACTGATTTATTTGTATAGTACAAATCACAGGCTTTGTTACGTATTAGATTGTGATGAGGCTGCGGACTGCGATATTTTTCTTTGAGTAACATAGCTACCTAGGCTAAAGGACTAGAAAATCACAATTTATATTCTAGTTTGTTTGATTCGTCAAAAGGTGAATGATGTGGCTGATAAATATTTTTTAAACTCTGGTACCTACTTAAAACCGCATTAGAATAAAAAGTATTCCTTTCAAATTGAGCTCAATGAAAAAAAGAAAATGAAAAAGTAAAAGCCACAACACATTTGCTTATGTGCACAAACTATTTCACAATTACCATGAAATAGATTGTTGGTAATCGATTGATGGTTATGAATCTCAAATTGACATCAAAATGATCATCAATCCATTACAAGATGAAAGAATTGATAGCAATTGCTCGCCAAATTCAACTTTGCTAAAAATGGCGTAACAAAATAGGTCCAATCCAACCGAGAATCTTTGATACTCTTGCATGAATAGAGATCTGAACAGTGACCTCGTATTCCTTGCATCAAGACGCATTTTTATCGGAATGCAATTAATAAAATGTTAACAAGAATGATATCGTCAGTCGTCGCCTCTGTTGAAATGCAAAATGCCTACATCTGTGCGTCTGTCGTTTATCTTCAAACCATATAATTATGGATTGTTTAATTATTCTTTACATATAAAATTTCCTTTGTACAAAATTAATTAATTTACATATGTTTATAGAAAGTTATAACTCGTAATGAGCTGGGTATGTACAAACAAATGATGCTGAAGTACGGGGGCCCAAAACGGAATGCAATAGCAATCGTTCTTCAATTAATTACAAAGCACAAAAAAATCAAGGGGCACAATTCATATAAAACAAATTATCTTTAGATTTTCAAAGAATGATACTAGAATTGAGGCGTAGATTTAGGAGCTTTGTATCTACTAATTATCTTTTTTAATTGGATATTCAAATTTCTAATGGAACTAGAAAACTAACGGTTCGATTATAGAAAAATTAAAAAATCAAATAAACAATAATAAAACTCCTATTTTGTTCGAATAAATTGGAACTAGCTGTATAAAAACCGTAAAACTACGCCAACGTTTGTTTTGGTTGGTCTGATACAGCCTACATGAAGATTCACCAATAAATGAATCAGAAGTTAGTTTTTTGAGTGGGCCACAAAACAAGATTTCACTACGTTATAATTAATAGAAGAATGACGCAGAAAAATAGGCCTCCTTTTCAACATCACGATACACTAACATGATCATAGAATACTGGCGTTGAACTTTCTTCTTTTTCCCTTTAGATTCCGCCTCAGAATGTTTGATATAAGAAAGTTATTTTCACCTACCAAGACTGCTGAAGTGGCCGGGTGGTTTTTTTTTAAACTTTTTCGAAATTGACGATTGTTGGATGTTTTGATCTTTTTTATTCTATATGTTACAAACTGATGGCTGATTTTGGGAAAATGGTCACAATTTTTGCCGAATAATAAGATTTTAGATCGTGAAGAAAATGACAAATATGTTCTGATTGTCTGAATGGGCTTTGCTTGACAGTTTCATATTACCATCTGAAAGTCATTATTATAAATAATACAATTCCACTAGGAATATCTCTGATAATAAGCTACAGTTTCATTGTAACTGAACTCACAGACATATAGACAGGTTGCTCTTTGAAAAAAAAAATAATGAAAAAGGTGTAATAGACTGAGGATTGTGACACCCACCTTCAACATGTAGGATGATGTAGAAAAGTTATGGTAAGGTGCTCTACTAGAAACCGTTACTTTTGAATTCAGACCGCTTTATAAGGAGTTTATAAAAAATAGCGGTTAACAATAATGAAATGAAAAATTTATCTGGTAGGTTCAATATTTGAAAAATACGGAGTCAACTTTTTCGCATTATTTCTGTGAGAAATGTTTTATTTTCAAAAGAGAAAAAAGTAGCTTGAGATATCCTTTTTGGAGAGAAGTACGTCTATATGAATATACAGGGTGTTATTGAATAAATGCGGATTCTGCATGAGAAAACTGACTTTTTATTTATTGCTTTGAAATCGGTACAGATATTTAAATGATTTCTTTTTTTTTTGGCAGAAATCGTACGCCACTTAGTTATTTCAAGCTAAAAAATCTTTTTTGAATTCCTTGTTCAATGTGTGACAAAAACCTCTCATGGTTTTTGACGTATGAGGTTCCGCTTTCAAGGGAAACAATTAAATATCTTAACGCGTTGTTTTTATTTCTTTTAATGAATTGTTTGATATGTATTAGGAAGTTCTTGATGGTGTGTTGAAGTTGAAATGTTCAGTTATTGCGAAGAAAGGCATGACAAATTTTTGTCACAAATTGAACGTTTGAAATATTTGAGTGGCGCACCATTTTTTCTTTCAAAAAATTGAGAGTGAAAATAAATAGTCCGTTTATAAGAATAACTTCAACACCCTGTATCCTTGAATTCGAAAAATTGGCGAACAAAAGTTGAATAGCAAACTCCTATTATGTTTTAAATGCAGAATCGCTTCCTCACGTCTGTCGCACTTATTCATTGACACCCCTGTATATTTTCTTGTTACCAAACAGAAACACCAAGAATGAGTCTATTGAATTTCAAAATGAATTGATTTCGGAACATGAAATGTCATTTTTCTTCAAGTAAGTTATAATAAGGAATCAAAATAACAATAAATACTTCAATCCTCTTAATTATTCAGTTTTGATTTTCAATACTTCAAACATATAAATTGAAGATAAAAGATCCAATAATCGTTTAATATTCGAAGCAATTTTCAAATCACACAAAACATCATGCAAATGCAAATAAATAAAATTCTACAAAAAACACCAAAATAAAAATACACTCTTCGGATCAACTCTCACGCATGCTCATTTGTCTGTAGTCATAAATACATATAGGTCTTGTTTTGAAACTTACAAACTCTAATAAAACCCCCGTATACGTAGGTGACCTTATTATAAAAAAATACGTGAACGTAATGAAGAACGCCATGAATGTTGGTGGAAAATGTTCAAAGTGACATTTTGCAGATCACGATTCCTATTTCCGTATCCGGAGGTGACCGGAAACCACGAACGGGCTCAGTTGAAGGAACCGGAAAGACACGCAGGGCTTACAGTTAGAAGGTCATCGGAACCACAAGGAAGAAGACCGTTCCTGATTTGTTATTCAGGAAGGGAATGTCTTTTGGGTTCCTGACTTCCGAAATTTGCGCCGAAAATCGACAAAGAAGTCAAGTCTCGAATATTCCCATGTTCAGATGATAAAACAAAAAATTTTGAGTAATTGTCAACATTTTCTTTGTTCTTGATGAATATTTCAAGTTTCTTATATCACTGAATCTCTGTCGGATTAAAAATTTAATTTTAAGTCATCTTATCAATGATATGAACAGGACTTTTGATTCACCCTTCTTCTTAACCACCCTTGAAAGTAGTTCTAAATATATTCCATGATTTCGCTAATGGATCGAAGATACGATGAATGCTCTATTTGTTAGAATTGTTTTCAGACGTCTTGTTGAAGACTAGAATGCAATTCAAACAAAAAATGCTCACAATGTAATTTACACTCGAAATATTGGAAATAATGTAACATGATTCAATGACCAAGTATTTTGAATGAGCAAATCTATAAAATTATATAAAATATAGCAAATGTACTTTCATTCTCCAAAATTCTAGTGTATCTTGCTTGGGATAGGTAATGTTCAAAAGCATCTTTTGTGAACAATAATTCAATAAAGTTTAATTTCGCATTTTTAATGTTTTATAACATGTTATGTCATCCGAAAACATCTTAACTATATATAAGAACATCTGGATGAATCATTCATCATTCATCTCCAACTTGAAAACACATAATTTTGAATCATTAAATGGTTTCCCAAAGTTGATCCATCTCAATTTCAATACTTGAGTTAGCTTCTAATTTGCTGATATTCTCTACTCGACTAAGACTATCCGATCTATGGTCCATTTCTAATGCCCAACCCTGCTGCACATATCGCAACCATGAGCCATTTGAAATGGCAATGAGAGTTTATAATTAATTAGGTCCATATGTCTCCAACACGACCGATAATTTTATTTAGAAACACCACCATTGATAGCAACAATTTCACAATGAAAACTAGGAGTGTCCCAATACCCTACTTTGGAGAAGAATGGGATAAAGACAGAAATTAACGAGGATATTATCCCTTTATAGAACTTCCGTTCTGGAGTGTGCCAGTCCCTTCAATTTCGAATATATTAATATCAATTTCTGTGTCGAACAATGAACTGACACTTGTATATTCAAGTTTTGTAACATAATGATGAGTTTATGATATAATTGGGACATTTAGAGAAACAGGCGCCAAGCAGATGACAATTTTCTTTCACGTTTTTATGACGAAGTCATGCAAATGGATAGATGATATTATTTATATTTCACGGTTCATGTAGTTGAAATAGATTACAGATTGACATCAATACGTTGTTGAGAAAGTGTTTTAGAAACTAAAGAGGATATTCCGAGCTCAAATGATAGCATGATTCAGGAAACGATTCTATTAGTGTTAGATAAATCAGAATTGTTGAATCAGTTGCGTTTGCAAGTGTCTTATTTGTCTACTCATCCATGGAAAAAGATTTAATATCAAGATTTCGGGTAACCAAATTTTTGAGCTACCTGTCCTGTGGTTGTATCACCTCAATCGATCTAACGATTTTGAGGATGGCTGCAAAGTGCCAACTATATTGACCTACAGGCTAGCTGCTTAGGTGACGATAAGAAAGTGCAATATTCATAATGAAGAGGCAATACTGACTGAGTGTCTGCAGGAAAATGATTAGAAGTTCCAAACTACCAATTACAGGGAGAGATCTCTTTTTCTTCGAGAAGTTGAAGTGTCAGGAAATTAACTGTGGTGTAGTGCTTCTCAGTGCCAAATTAAAGAACTCAACAGGTCTCAACTCGTCCAAACTCTCATCTTTTGAGAGGTGTAATGCCTAGGAGTGTCGGAATAAAAAAAACAATGCTTTTAAGGAAGACATATGTCGTCAACCATTTCCAAAAGTTTCTCTAGTAAATGTTAGAAATCGCTCAATATACAGCGTAGAACATGAAAAAATGCTCTTGTATTTCCCTCGAACGATTAATTTTGAATGGGAGACTTGAGAAACTCGGTCGGATCTTTGAAGATGCCGACAAACCAAGTCGCCATGTTAATGATCGTCTATTTTTCCGCCGACCAAATGAACATGATGAATGAAGTACCAAAATGGTAAAGTCACTTCGATTGGTCACTTCATTGTTCATGAACTGAATAATTGAAGTAGCTCATTGGACGAAAGAGTTGCACGACGATCAAATGAAAGTGAATGTTTCATTCTTTGGGAACGCCCATATCAACAAATAAAAGTTTTAACTCGGTTTGATGGAGTAATGAGTTGCTCAGTCACGTTTATCATTAATTGGTCGACGTTGATCTTGAAGAGGAACTGCAGTGGTAGGCTCATGTCGCTGCTGAAAATTTTTCCCACACCTTGAAGAATGACACAAAGATGTTAACATTTTGAACAAGATCAATTCGCGAAAAGAATTAATCTATACCGGTTGTTCCTAAATTCGAGGTACAACGGAAAATGAGATTCCTTGGATAAGAAGAAAAAAAGTCCTATAAACATGAGCCTGGAAACGTTTGTTGTCGAGGAGGTGTTTCTTGTGGACCTATTTTTTTTAACATACCAGTTTATCGGATATTCATTAATTTTCGCTACATATTGAGTAAATAGGTACCAAAACTTTAATTTATTCATCACACCTTACTAACTGGATCTTCATGAAAATTTGGATTTTCCTGAGGATTACTAGAGTATTGTTTGAAATTCCTCTGTCGAAATAGGTAGGATACGACAATACTAAAAGAAACCAAAAAGTGGACCAAAGTTTCTTTTTACATTTTTTTAAACTACTACTAGTGGTTCTGGAAGAAAGAATCGGGCACTGTTCCAGAAAAACATCACAGTGTATATTTGCATTCAAAATTATAGTACGTATATCACATGATGAAAACTTCAAATTGAAATATCCATTCCAAAGATAAATTGAATATCTTGTGATGGGAAGGTGCTATGAGAAAAAAAACACCCTGTTTCTCGAAAACAAAGCGTTTGCGAGCCAACGTTCATGGGACTTTTTTCTCAAAATGATCTGTGGAACGAGTAATTTTCGTTTATACCTCCAACTTAGGAACACTCTGTACATTTAGGGTCAGTTACAGGATCTATAAGTAAAGAACGGCTGGAAAAAACATTTCTTAAAATCCTGAATATATTGAAAAAGCTGCATTTCGCAACATATGGTCCAATTTCACTTTCGATTCGAACTGTTATTTTGATTTGGGTTGAACCCGAGGTTGAACCTCTTCTTCCACCTTTATGACTAATATCGACATCTTCGGGCTAGTATTGATTTATGGTTCTGTAACGTATATAGCTCTTAAAAGCCTATAAATTCGTCAATAAATTGACGGAATCAATAATACCACTATAATAACATATCTATCGTTCATTCGTACCAAATCATCTTGAAATCGGAACGATTTGAAAAAAGTTGGGGGAGCTGAGATAGTCGGTAAACACAATTTGATTATCGCTTCTTATGGCTTGTTTGCTAACTCATTTAACACCTTAGGGAGTGAGCGTGGTTCCCACGACCAAAAGCTTGTCGCTTCAGGGGTCATCGAATTGTTAGATGATTTGTCGATATTCAAACGTCTAGGGCAAGAAAGTTAGGGAGATGACCATATGGCGGAGAAAATTTTTATGGGTTATTGGAGATAACTTTCGATTAGGAAGTTTTATGAGAATAGGAAGCCTAGATATGCCGAGATATATTTATTGAATAAGTTTACGAATTATGGCGAAAATAGATGAATTGACCTAGTCAAGATTTGTTACATTTACGAAATTCAATTAGCTATAAAATAAAAAAAAAGTCAGACAATAAAGTCATGAAAAGCTTTGTCATCAAATAGACTGTTACTATATATTTCTTGTTGAAGTACTTTTTAACATGAAAAACGAATAATCTCTGGAGCTTGAACCGAAATAATACGGGGTAGCCCACATACAGAAGTCCCACTTTGTGGGAATGGTTGTGCTCACACCAAATCGGCGATTTTGGGAAAATCCTGTATAACTCCAAATGACATTCAGTTCATGAAAACTTTATGTCTTGTAACTTTATGAACAGCTACCATATTCTGCATTTCTTCATGAAAACCGAATTTCAAGTTTGATTTTGAAGAAATTGCCAGCAAATAATTAAAAAATCAAGCATTATTAGATTTGATTGACTTTTTTCCAATAATGATTTTCATTATCTGAATAAACAAACTAAGAAGGAAATCTTCAACTTTCAATTCCACAATTTCTGATGGGAAAAACAAGAAATTTTTCATCACAATGTGACATTATCAGATTTATATCTTCAACTGATTCTGATATACATCAATTCTCAAAGTAAGGTTCATTTGAGAATGACAGAAAGCAGATAATAAGGTCTATTGTCTGAGCTATTTTTTAGGTGAACTGCTTAATTTTTTCAAATTGATTCACTTGTTATACAGGGTACTAAACTTAATAGGCGATTCGTTAGGTCTTTTGAATAAAAAGATCCCATCAAAATAAGTTTCAGAGTTGCTTCGTTTCTGAGATAGATACGGTATTTATTAAATATCATAAATATTTAACATTATTAGCTTTTATTTTGTTGTCCATGGATAGTGTTTGAGAATGAGTTGTGAGTAGTTTTCTCGAAAAAGAAGCTAAATATGACAAAAATACAAGAGTTGAATTTTCAGTTGCTCAATCTAAGAAAAGTCAGGAACTTACTTTTTTCTCAATATTCTTGGCTGAGACACAGCTTATTTTAATATTTTCAATTTAGTAGGGGATAAATTAGCACCTCAAATTTCAATCAAATCTATTCAAGATTTTTTATGATATTATATTTTAACTTCAATGCCCTGCATCTCAGAAACGAAGTAACTACGTACATATGTTCATGGGAGCTTTTTATTTCAAAATGTCCTAAAGATTTATCTTCTGGAGAAAGAAAAACCCTGTACAAACGACTTGATTCTGATCATTTACGAAATAATAGCCTTCTTTTTCTTTCATCCAACCTCACAGTGTTGCAACGAAAATACAGGTGAGAAAATGAAGTAATTATAAAATATTTCCTTGTCCGACGTTCCGAACTAGTTCGTATCTAGTTTTTTCGACCGGCCCGCAAATAATACAGGTCTCTGAGAACTGAGAGAGCAGGATGGCCGAGCTCCACGGAGATGCGTGAGGTCCAAGGGGCACCGGATGAATTATTCAAGCGAAGAAGGCATCCTCGTGAGCTTCGTTGTAACAATAAGTATTTAATTCAGAATTGCTATCATATTTTCTAATGAGTCCGGGGATTTCAATGAACCAGTTTTTAGATGCAAACCGGCGAATTCCTTCTTCTGCCGATGGTAATGTCGTGTGTTTTCTTTCTATATCTTTTGATTAGGATTGTGGGGACGTACGGATAACTATTCTCATCGAGGATTGATAAATATTTACAATTTCATGTTATTTCTGTCTTACCGAAAGATGTTATTCGGATTTTTTCAACGTATACGATGAGATTCTTTGGGTTATGGATGATGATTGGAAAAAAGCAGCTAGGAGCCTATCGTGAAAGCCTTGGGATCTTCAAATGAAAACTAGATTAATTCAAAATGTTTCTCATTCGCTGCTGTTCAAAATAGTTCAATGTTGACTCAGTTTTGAATGGAATAATGGTAGTTTGATTTATTTAGAACATGATATTCCTAATTCTGCTACATATCGAAGCTAAGATAGCCTCTTTATCAATAATATTAATGTATAACCTGTCTATAGACGAGACGCCTTTTCGTCAATAACTATTTATTTACTTATTACCTACTCACAAAACTGCTTCATATTTTGATGACATTTGCTATGTCTATTTGTGGTGATCAGAATCAGATTATTGATTTCAGAAGTTTTCTAGAGGGTAATCTAGTTTTTATTATGATGTACGCTGCTGTTTTTTATGAATTTCTTTTTTTTAGATTTAGCAATTAAATATTTTCCGTTCAGTGAGCTTATCTAATTTCTTTGAAAAGCAAGTAAGAACAGTTTGCTTGCACGTCACTGTAAAAAATTGTATTGTCTGTATTATTATTTTTTTATCCGATATCATTAGAAAACTCCAAAAATTGACAAAAACAGCAAAATATCACAAGTTAATGTTCAATAGAAACCTTAAATAGGGATTCTTTATGATTGTCATCTATGTCTATGTTTTTCTGAATGAGAATTTTGTTTTCGAGAGATCATTTGATTCAGAAAAAATTCTATATGATTGTTATCAAAATAGTTATTCATAATACAAGTGCAGAAGGTATTGATATTCTTCCACGGGTTCAAAATTCAAACGGGCAACGAAGTGGCGAGATTTTTTAATGAACGAGTGTTAAAATGGGCCCTCTGTACGACTATTAGACATTATTTTCTCTAATTTATGGAATTTTTATAGAAATTATTTCCATGAATATCGTTAAGTCATTTTTGCATTGAAATTCTGGTTGGCAGAACAGTTTTCTGTATCACAAATTTGACAGATAATAGATAATGAAATATAACCATGAAATTTATGTGAAATTGAGATATTCTCGCACGATTTTGTTCTTGGTATGAGAATTTCAATGCTGTTAAAAGTAGGGGACAACATTCATCATATTTATTGTGTGATACTTCATGTTTTCGAATGATTTGTTTTTAACATTTTCTTTATTCCTTCTCTTCGTCTAAACGTAACTGAAATCCAAAAATTGTACGAATTTGGAAAAAAAGGTTTTATTCATTGGAGGCGTTGCTATGTCCTAATGCGATGGAAAGCACAGCACTGCAGATAAAATATGTGAGTAGAACACTAAACAACTCGAATTTAAAATATACAAGAAGAAAATGGAAAAGTAGGCCCAAATTAAAGCGGAATTCTGGTATCTTTTAGACTGTCCAAAGTCCAGTGGTTTCAGTGGAGGCGTTGTTTCTATGTCCTAACGCTATAGAAAGCACGGCACTGCAGGTAAATAAGTGGGTAGAACACAAAACAACCCGAAGCGAAAAGATACAAAGAGAAAATGAGAAAGTAAGCCCAAATAACAATAATTGTTCATTAGCTACAAAATCAAGAAGTGACGAAAAAACATCGAATGATAAAGACCAAAAGGCGGAGCAAAAAGTTCAATCGCCGAGAAGCTCAAGTATTGGATTAACTTGTAAAGAATATACAACTCCGGGAGCGTTTCGAAGAAAATCGCAAAAAATTCGAAACGACCCTGATCAATCTCGGATCTCAACCAAGCGCAGTAACCGACTGTTACTGTTGCGCCTATCCATATTCAACGGGATCATCTAGCCGGTGGTGATTTGTGCCGATCGAAAAAAAAAAGTCAACAACATCCTGGCAGAGAGATACTTAACTGAGACGGTACTCCTTCGGCCCGGTAGCCGACCGCAGGCCGTTGTTTTAATGTTTTCCCCTAACAATTGTAAATTTAGCCGGTTTCTGACCAACTTGGCACATCACAGAGATCTGGCGGGGCGATATGCCGACCGACGACACTTGCCGTGTCGGCGAAAGAAGTTGCACCTCATATAAAGCTCACAATGACGATCGAGCAGGCTGAATAATTCATATCGGGACATTCGGAGACCTCACACGGCATATTTGAAGGGAGATTGATTTCGGCCTAGGCCGCGCGCAATCCAGACCGATCTGCTACGGAGGCGAATGCCGAGTTTTTTTTTTGCCGCGGTTCTGTCTCGTTAAAATTGCCTTCGGAGGGGTCCTGGTACAAATTGGGGGGCGGACGGGGTCGTAGTAGGATTGTAATGTGAGTCAGCTTTAGAGTTTTACTACTGTGTGTCTGGAGATGCTGTCAAAACGCTTTGCGGACGTCGAGTCGTGTATAAAACGTAAGGTGTATATTTGTATATATTTTTAATCTGTGTATATGAGTGAGTATTTTGAAATATAGGAGCGTCGATGATTATAATACAGATTTTTTGCGTTGAACACCTGATAGTTGAACAAAATTCGAAAATATACATACCGGAAAAATTAGGGAAACGCCTGAAATCTACGGAGGCGAATGCCGTTTTCACTTTGCCGTGTTTCTTCATCGTTAAAATATCCTTCAGAGGGCTTCTGGTACAAATTGGGAATGGTCGGGATCGTAGTAAGACTGTAGTGTAATTCAGCTTTAGCGTTTCACTACTGTAGGTCTGAAGATGCGGTTGAAACACTTTGGGGACGCCGAGTGTGTCGTACAGCGAAATGTGTATATTTTCATATATTTTTAATCTGAGAAAATGAAGCAGTCAAGTGAGTTTTTTGAAATATAGGAGCATCGATGATTACAATACAGATTTTTTCGCGTTGAACACCTGATTACTAGGTCTGATAAATGGAAAAAAAATAGGGAATACATACACCGCCAGAATTAGGAGAACGGGCAAAATATCAATGAAGTTTGCAGTTAATTTTTCCTAAATCCTTTAGCTGATTTGAGCTATTGTTTTTGTGAATTGTAGCCTCAGAAACATAACTATTCGGGTGCCGTCCTCACTTACTCCTTTTTCTTATATACAGGGGGAAACAAAAAGAAAAGCAAGCTCTCATTCAGAACACCCAGTAAAGTTTATCGTTGACAAACGATAATCTTTACGAACATTATTTATTGCCTCATCTCTTATGAAAATTCAATCTTTTAAGGAAATGCGATATCTTAATTTTGAAATGTTTCCAATAGATTACCGCTTCTTATCACAAATGCTGTAGGTACCGATTGTTTGATCCGTTTTGTTGTTCTGACACGTGTAATTGTCAGTGTCCGCGTATTTGAGGCGTTTATTTTCGAGTTGTACGATTTGAGTTTTATAGAATGCCACAAATCAATTCTTATTTAGAATATGCAAATATGGTTTTTGTTTACGGCTTTTACAATGGGAAAAAATGCAAAAAAGCAACAAAAAGCCTTCGAAGACGGAATGTTTATGTTGTTATGTTTGAATATTGGTTAAAACAGCGCTATAATTAAAACCATGTTAATGTAGGAAATTTTGTTTGTTTGTAAATAAGCTATATTTTGAAAACAAATGGGGGTTAATAAGACATATGGGTTTTCAAAAATTATTTTTACATGTATAATACACACCAACAAGAGTTTGGTGCGTTCCTCCCGACTCACCCCGTATAATATCCAATATTTATCCTTTTTGCTTGATTTTGGTTGTATTTATTCGCTGCCTTTATATTTGTGTTTCGGAGTTACATACATTTCATATTGATTTAACATTGAAAATGAGAGGTTATAATGAAATGAAACGATCATTTTGAAACTTATTCCAATAAATGGAATTTTCCTGAAAATGTGTGAGATATTTGAATTTTGAAGTATTGTCCACAATAATGTAGCCACTTTCAGAGGTGTCTATTATCACTATGCCTTTTCTACATGCCTAGCGTAATTGTAAGCTATACGTTAGGTGCACTACCTCCAACGACACAGCTAGATAGCTTTGGACTATCCAATTTCGTTGAGGAATCCATTCGCGAAAGATCCAATCAGCACATAAATAAATTTTGACACAAAATTCAACAAAGAGCTTCGAAACAAAAAAGAAGGAGTCAAATACAGATGATCCTTGTGCGCTTAGGGGTGCAACACTTCTCGCGGCGTAAATTTAATGATCCTACCAGTTCGTAAAATGCGTAACGCTCATTTCAACTTGTTATTTATGACGTAAAATTCGCAACGGCTCGAATTGCCAGCCCCCAGGGGGCCCTAAGTAATGAAAACGTTAACAAACGCCAGAATTTACGAGATCGAAATGTTGTTGAGTATGATAATCTCTGGCGTTGAATCTTCAATCAATCGATTATCGGTGGTTTGTTTTACCTTGGAATTTCATTCAGATGAATTCAAACAATGATCGAAAAAAATTTAAATCTCAAGTATAATTTTTTTTTTAATATATTGCGAATAAAGAAAAAACTCATTCGAAATTTTATGCTCAGATGAGAATGCAGACACAAAAGCCAAATAAGTATTGTACAGAATTAGAAAAAATAAATACCATGTAAAAGAAAGAAACATACTCAAAATGAATATTGTCACCCGTTTTTGTTACCCACTTTCTTGTCTGGATATTCTGCAATCTTGTTATTCAAACTTATAGGTTCATAGGACAAGGATTATGATGTGAGTATGATAAAAATTCACTTGAAATTAGGAAATGATTCCTCTTCAAGATTTTGCATCAACTTGCTGTGGAGAAGATATTATTGAACAACGTGAATTTAGTTGAAAATTTGGATGATCTGAAAAATTGCCGTGAAACAATGTTTTCTTTTTAAATTTGTGGGGAAATTTGTGCCAAAACTTTTGAGACATTTTGAGGACGCCAAGTGTTTCGTGCAAGGAAATGAATATATACTGAATTATGATATATATTTTTGATGAAACACCCATGTGAAAATGAAGCAGATGAGTGAAATGCTTAATTTGACAGCTCATATGATTGATTTTTCTCAAATGGTTGCGATATGTTATATTAGCCAAGTTATGATGAAAATTCAGTTGGAATTCAACTTTCACATACTGTGGAGAAGGTACCAGTGAACATCTGAATTTTTTGAATACTTGTGAGGTTTCAATAAGAGAAAATTCGACACTACAGTCGAGTCGAGCTAACTAAACAACTTTAAACCCTCAAGTTTCCAACAACCTGATCTTATCCCAACTTTCTGCTAGATGTTTTGGGGACGCTAACTGTGTCGTAGGTTATACGAAATATGAATATACTTTTCACTGAATACCTTTGAAAACAAAGCAGTTGAGTCCATTTGTTTGGAGAATTTATGTATGATGAAGAATAACTCATTTGAGATTTTATGTTCAGCCAAGATATGTTGAAAATTAAAATCGAATTAAGATTTTGCAACAACTTTCACATGCTGTGGAGAAGGTACCAATGAACATCTAACTTTGGTTGGATACTTAGAGGGTTCAACAAGAGAATATTCGGCACTGTAGTCAAGTTGATCTTACGAAAAAACTGTAAACCCTCAAATTTCCAATCTTAACCCAACTTTCCACCAACATTCACCGCATCCCTCAACCTCTTCCACTTCCACACACCCGAGGCGGTCCTGTTGGAAAATCGGCGATCAAGGTGCATCGCGCGCAACAAACAACAAACAAATCCTAGAACAAAACATGATGACTAATTGCCGCCCCAATATGGGGCACATTGTACCGCGTGGTCTACCGCTGAGAATGTGAGTGGGCTAGATGAGAGTGCGAATGGGGATGCTGCGGGTGACCGTAGCCCTGATGGGGCGGCGGCAAGGGGCTAGGACAAGCCTGCGAATAGCCCCCGTGCTGTGGGGAACCCCCCAAGCCCAGGTGCGTCTGTTCCAGGTGCGAGTAGTGACCTTGCGACAGAGAGTGCGCGTGAGCATGCGTGTGAGGCGACCCGTAAACCATTTGTCTTACTTTGGAGTCCTCGTCGCTGATGTTGTAGGTCAGCTCGGTCTCCTCGAAGCCGGTGGCCGACATCCTCTGGTCGCCGGAGGCTGATCCTGCAGGAGGATCTGGGGAGTTGAGGCACGTCTGGATCAGGGCCTTCCCCGCCTCGCTCGTTATCATTGGTTGGAGCTTGCGGGTGGCGAAGGTGTAGACGTGGCCGGTTTCTGAGGCTACCAGCAGCATCACTTGGGTGCCGGTTAGGGTTGATAGTTCGTAGGCCTGGAAGAAGAAAGAAAGGAATGAGTGTTGTTTGCGAATTAGAAAATATTGAATTCCTAGAGAGGGCATTCGTTAAGATTAGTAGATTTATATGCCCTGCCAAAGGTTTAGTCACTATGCTTCCTTTTGTAGGGCATTACCTCAGGAAATATGTCGTGAGAATGAGTCTAGCATTAAACGACGAGTACAGATTCTGCTGAGAGAAGAAGCAAACTCGGGATCACATGATGAAGACCTCAATAGCCAAAACCAAAAATGCTTTGGACAAGAGACTTGTAGAAGTGAGGAAGTAACATCCTTGAAACAGATATTAGATTAGACTTCGAGGGCGAGTTGTAAACTACAACAGCTCTAATGGGAGATACAAAAAGACCATAAAGGTCATGGTGCATTGTAACCTTCTTGAATATAAATCTAAAGCTTCCTTGTCTCCCTTTGTCTTATTTTCGTATACGCAATGTGTGAACTTCATTAGACAAATTAGACTTGCAGGACATAAGATATGGGAATGTGTAGTATGTACCTGTATTTTCACATTATCCACGAGAACCTATTATTTGAAAAAGCTGAGTTAATTTCATGGGATCTAGATACCAAAATGTATATCTAAATCAGATGTCATCATTATTCGGTTGAGAATTGTAGAAGTTAAAACTGTTGCAAGGATGTGTAAACACACAGATTGAAAAGAAATCAGAGAACCAGAGAGTGATCACATTCTCTACATAAGTTAGATTCGGAAGCATAATGGAAGAACTAGAATTTTCAGCAAAGCTGATGAAACTATTGCTATTCAGAGTCAACCTACAAAGTCAGAGATCGAATCCAAGGAATCAGGTGTACCACAAGGATCTATAATAGTCCTTCTACTGTTCAAAATATATTTATGTTAACTTTTTTCCTTTTTCTGTGACTTATCTCACACATTATTGTATGTCTTATGAAATCAATAAACGATTATTATTATTATTATTATTGCTCCTGAGTTTAAAAAAGATAAAGGCACCGCCTTTATCACAATACTATTGTGATCACTTTTGAGTCCGATTTTAAAATTTCTGCTTTAAAATGCATCTCAGACAACTTTTTATAATTTCATTTTTGATTGATAGTTTTGATAAAATTATTATACCACAACTTGTTGTTTTCATAAGAATATCGAGTTCAAAGTCAATAATTTATTGAATTCTTTTAATTATTCGTGAAGTGATGATTGACTATTCGATGCTACATACTGCACATTTATATTTGACAGATGAAAAAAATTTACGCTGCGGACAGGATTCGAACCTGTGCGGGTAGAACCCAATGGATTTCAAGTCCATCTCCTTAACCACTCGGACACCGCAGCTTGATGCTTTAAACTGCATTCGATAGATATCAAAATATGGTTAGAATGAAAAAATATAATTTGTAATGAAAATAGGAAAGCAATAATAGCGAAACTAATTCTTATAAATATTTATGACTAGTTATCAAGAAATGTCAATATTTTTGAACATGTAGATATATGTGGAATTTCAGATCTTTTTTCAACGGGGGTAAACGCAAATTTTCGAAGCTAGTTCTGAGAAATTCAGTTGAATTAAATTTCTTTTTCAGTACGCAATTTGCTCATCGATGATTGATAATTTAATGACAATTTTAATTGAAATGAATCATTCTCTGCGATAAACAATTGACATTCGTCATTGAAAAGACATGAGTGTCCGCTCATTTCAAAAACTATCACACAACTATCAAAGCTACATGACTGAATTAATAACAAATGACTCAAGAAATTGAAATGTTTTTATTCTTCAAACTCTAGTAGAGAGTTGAAATTGGGTAATTTTTCACCGATGTCAAAAGAGACAATGAAACACGAAATGGAGTTTGATAGATATGATCAATGTGTGGTTTGAAATGATCAAAATCATTGAAATCTCCTTGAGAAGGCCGAAAACGTACACAAAAAAAGTTATCATTACCAATTTGAATCATTGTGCGTTGAAATACTTGAAAGTCCTACACTGATCCTCAGAGAATAAGGCGAAACATAAATAACGGATAATACACAATGTTTCAATTAATAGTTTTGCTTTCAGTAACACAATAAGTTATGTATCGGTATAGACGTTGTAATAAATTATTTCACACTATAAACTATATTGCATATAACTCATGATCGGCGTTAAGCTTTACTTGAAATGCCCTAGGGACAATGCTAGATCGTCGGATAGATAATAGGCTCTTTCGTGAAACTGACACTTTGAGAAGAATTTCAGTTTCTTCAGTCTAGTTATTTTTTTTTGTTCTCGATGTGAGATGAGTTATCAAGTTTACAAATGAAAACAATAAAATGTAATAGTTCTAAGTGATTCTATATTTATGCATTATACGGTTTTTCGAGCGGTCATTCCCCAAACATATTGCTGATAGCTACATAATTCATATAAGTCAGTAAAGTATTTCGAATAGCACGAACATAAATTTGAACAATCGCCCAAAAGCTCACGTCAGTGCTCTATTCATTTTTGTCAAGATTTCTGTATTACCGAATTTTGATTCGGGAGCAGTCTCAAATGATAAGAAGTGATAACGACTCTATCCTAAAATTTGATTGTGTCCGTTCAGCCTGCCAGCTATGAAAATGATAACTCTCGAACGGAAAGAACAAGAATTTTTAAATCAGGATGAGTTGAGATTTCAAATTTTGTGGTTCAGTCAGTTACCGAACAAAGTACGCTTCTTGTCTATGAGGAACTAGCTAAACTCAATTCCTGGAAAGTTGAAGGTTAGTTTTGACGATTGGTTATTGCACTCCCTAAGTAATCCCATAGTGCTCAATTGGATTCATGTCTGGTGAGTTTGCTGGCCAGTTCATTCCATGGATATTGTTCTCTTGAAAAATGTTTTGATCCCTTCGTGTGCGGTATGGTGGGGCGTTATCATCCTGATAGATCAAATCATCCCCAAATTCGTTGCGCGAGGAACAATGATTGTGTTAATGATATTTCTACGTAGTTGGCACCAATCATTGTTCGTTCAACGATAATAAGAAGGGTACGGCGACCGAACATTATACCCCCTAGCACATTATTGATCCGCCTTGAAAGGGCACAACTTCCCGGGCGAAATTGAGCCGCTCTAATCTGCCAGGACCTCTCCAAATCCTTTCTCGTCGACTATCTCTTTGTAAACCGAATCGTGACTTGTCCGAAAAAGGAAGGTGCGCCATTGTGGTAAAAGCCAGTCTTGGTGGTGTTCTGCCCATTGCCGACGGGTAGCTCTATCTCCAGGTGACAGCCAAGGTACTCTTAAAGGTCTTCTTGACCTTAAACTTGAGGAATGCAACCGTCTCCTTATGGTACTGGTTGAGACTACCCGTCTATAGGTACTCAAAAAATGACTTCGAAGAGCTGTCACAAATACCGTTCGATTCCTTCGAGTAAAATTATCGATATAATGGTCTTCCCTTTCAGATGATACTCTGGATAGACCAGGCACCGGTCTTCGGGAGCCACTCTGCGTCTTACTGAAGTCGGTCGAATATTCAAATGTTGCGCAATCTGGTGGTTTGACAAACCATACCATACCATCGGCCAGAATAGGCAAAAGCCAACAGGGCCCAAACCACACATGTATCAAATTTTATAATGAACTTCCAGAATCTTTCAAGAAATTGAGTCCCACCGTTTTTCACAAAAGGGTGAAAAAGTCACTTTTGGAGAAAACGATATATAGGTTGAGTGATTTTAAATTATATATAATTAATATATATTAAATTTTGAACTGTGAGTTTGTTCGATTATGTGTTATTTTCTGTGTATATCTGTGTATATTCTTATACATTTAAATGTTTTTTAAATTTATTTTTCATATATTTGACTAGCTTAGCCTTTCTTTCTATATTTGACAAACCATGTAAATTTTTGATGGTGATTATTTGTACATGTATATATATTTCATCGTGCGCAAATAAATATTAAAAAAAAAGCTTCTTGTTGTAGGGCTAATATTGTTGCCCGGTCAAACTGAGAAATTGGATGTCCCGGCATTTTCCACGGAATATTCTCAATATTACAACTCTCTTTATTGGCTGGAAACTGATTAACTTCGAATATACGATTATTCTTCCGAGCAAGAAAAATTTTTTTGCTGGTTTATTGTTTTCATTTATGTGATAAGATTCCACAAACAAAAAGTTGTCATGTTACAATCAACAAGTTGAGAGTTGATAGAGGTGACCAAGACTTCTGACGATATGTGGATACTATTATTACTATATAAATGATTTTTTTTAGGTTATTATATTTTATTCAAACAAGATCAAAATCTAGTATAATGTGGAATTTCGCTCTTAGGAATTATGACCTTAATACAAATTCATTGTTCAAGTCCAATTCCCTATACTTTCACTGCTACCAAATTTCGAAGGAGGAAATCACAAAGAGGACATACTGCAAAGATTGAACGTCCCCACGACGTGAAACGGATGACATGAAGCGCAGTGGCCGATGACTGAATTTATAGGACTTCGAAAACCATTATGAAAGTCGCGGTAGTAAAGAAACATCGCCATCCGTTTTAATCGTTAGAAAATTTGTGCCGTCCGCAGAATACGAGATCTCGGGGAACACAAAAACGATACAGAAGAAGTGAAATATGTGGTAGTGCCGCGGTAGAACTAGTATCCGAGTCTTGTGTAGTACATGCGTCTCAAAAATAGGAAAACATGTTTACAAATCCTGGTCATAATTTACGGGAAATGAAATAAGAAACGAAAACAGCATTTATTCACACGTTCTATTAAAGTGTACATTGGCATAAATTTTGCCACGAGAGTTACTGCAGGTTCCTGTTTCGTTTTATTTATAGCCTGCCATCTATCATTTATTAGCGGCAATTAGATCAACATATTGGATGCGAAAAATCATTGTTACACGGAGTGATTGATGGATGCGACTCTGGACATCTGCTGTAGCAACACGTACATGCAATGTCGAGATTGTGCATCACTAATAATTCATATTAAATCTACAAAATTTAACACTACACTCATCAAAAATATAGATAAAAATGTTGATTGTTGGTAAAGTCAAGTTATGGCATAGAGTAATAAACATAGATATAGGGAGTATACGCAATTTTTAAATGTCCTCAACATGGTTAGATTACGTTGTCGGATTGTGATCTATTTTCAAATCCACAATTTTACTATATCGTTATGAATGTATATTATATTGTATGAAATATATTCATTTGAGTGGTTCCCGATTGAAAATGCAAATTTGAATATTTGGTATCCGATATTTTTTCTAATTGTCGAATTTATAATAAGCAGAATATTTATTATTTTCTGTATCTACCTGCTGAAATCCAAGGTTTGGCAACTTTTGCTCTCCTAGTGTCATCGGTTGTTTCACGTCGTTTGACGCGCTTGAAGTTTGTTTTCTGAATTTCTGATATATTTAGGTATTTATTTCAATATATTTTGAGTTATATGAAACATTGATTCACTATGTTCTTTGTGAAGAAACTCGCGAATTGAGTGAAATATCGTATCACTGATATGTTTTCATTTCCGCGCGCTTTATGTTGAATTTGATAGTTCGAGTTGGGGACAAAATTTGCTTACTGAAAATAACATATGCTCCCTGGTTGGATATTTGGATTTAATTAACCATGATTCTCACGTAAAATTTTGCAAGTAGTCGAAGGACAAAGGCCATTAAGTTGAGAACGGAGACGTATCGATATTTCGGAGTCTTCTTCAACACTCATGCCTCTAAGAAAACATCCGTTACATATCACAGATTAAATTCCAACCTAGTCAGATCTGTTGTTACGGAAAAAATTGAATTTTTTTCGATATTCGGTTTGAATCACTGGTGATGATAAGCTTGAAAGTATTATTAAAATAAATTCAAAATTTAAACCGCTCAAAAATGAGTGAAGCGTTGACGTGAGCCTTTGGGCTCTTTTTCAAATTCATATATTCATTTTTTCACGAAATTTTGTACAGACAGATGTGAATTCCATATAGAATCTTGTATCAGTAGTTCTGAACTGAGAAGAGAAAGAGAAATAGACTTCTTTACAGAGTTCATCTCCAAGATACCCTCGTTTTGTAAATCTGCACTATTTTTATTAGTACTCGAACGGAACCTTGTGTAACACCACTCCATGATCCTGCAAGTTCTACCTATAATTCACAGCAAAAATTCAATACGATGTGTTCAATTTGACAGTCCTCGTGTGCCACAAATACGTCTAGAATCGTGATTTGATAGTTACACAAATAAAATTTTCTGCACAATCAGAGCTACATAATTCATCCTGGTGCGTCTTTCTTCCTGCACGATATCTTCAATCGTAACTGACAAATAGTCCTGTCAAGAATGTTGTTGGTGTATTGAAACCAGCCATTCATTTAATTTTATTCACATATCCTCAAATGGAAACGTAAGGTGCAGAATAATACTGAAAGTCGACAATAATATCCTGTTATCTTTATGAACCAACAGTCAATTATCATTTCTCACCGTTTCATTCATAAAGCGCTTAGCATTCAAGCATTTCTATACGTAGTAATTGACCATGATTGGTCATTTCACGAGTTCTCTATTAAAATTACCATTCATGAATTATTATGCCTGTTATAGATCAGTTTTTCTCCCGGTTTAACGCCAGCATCTCATTGATAAACATAACGCAATGTCGAAATCGTTGTCGCCGACAAGAGGAGTTACCGAAGGCCATTATTACCTCATTTTATGAATCAAAGAGTACTAATTTTCCCTGAACACGACGGTTCTTGAGTATTTCACACGTCCTTAATATATCGAATCGGTTGGGTTTTTTGCGTGTATAAAACCAGTGTGTAGGTAGGTGTGTTACATGTTATGCAGTCTACTAGTCGAATACAATTTTTTTCTTATAATTGCAGAAAATATTATAGGCTTTGAAAATTGTGAGAACATAATTTCATAAGATTAATGCAACGGTGAGAGGTTAGAAATGTTATAAAGAAGGAATTATGTATTTATTCCAATCGATTTTTGGCGACTCATTGACTATATTTGATCGAAGCATGGTACACTAATAGTGGTAATGTTTAATCTAGCAGAAATGAAATTTGTTGTTTTTGAAGAAATTGGTTCATCAGAATAGATCAGGGATTATAAAGTAGTCTTTCAAAGCTGCGACTGATGTTTTGATCATCCTGTAGTATAGTGGTTTGTACGTTTGAAGAATTCTATACATTGTACCTACAGGTCTTGTATAGAATACCAGATAATGTAGACTGACGCTAATGAAGGATTTTTCGATAAGAAGTTTCATTCTATCATCTCAACAACTCAAGGAATTTCATCTTTTAGATCTTGAATCTATTTGGAGCATTGTTATAGATTTTATTTTCATCGTGGTCCCCAAAAAAAGTCTAAAGGTGTCACAAGTTCTTTGTGGCCAATTGTGATCATCTCACGGCCAGTAAACCTTTCTTGGAAAAAAAGTAAAGTCCAATTCTGAGAAGAATGAATATAAATAGCATAATAACATAAAGAGCATATGTCATTTCTCAGTAACCAAATTTTGTACCCAACATGAATTATCAAATTTGACATGAAGCGCGCGGAAATGAAAACATATCAGTGGTACGATATTTCACTCAATTCGCGAGTTTCCCCACAAAGAACGCTCTTCTTATGTCCAATAGTGAATCAACGTTTCATATTATCTCACAATATAGTGAAATAAATACCTAAATATATCAGAAGTTCAGAAAACAAACTTCAAGCGCGCCAAACGATGTGAAACAACGGATGACACTAGGAGAGCAAGAGTTGCCAAACCTTGGATTTCAGCAGGTAGATACAGAAAATAATAAATATTCTGCTTATTATAAATTCGACAATTAGGAAAAATATCGGATTCCAAATATTCAAATTTGCTTATTTAATCGGGAATCACTCAAATAAAAATATTTTATTCAATAAAATATACATTCATAATGATATAGCAAAATTGTGGATTTGAAAATATATCACAATCCGACAACGTAATCTTACCATGTTGAAGACGTGTAAAAATTGCGAATACTCCCTCTATCTATGTTTATTACTCTATGGTTCAATTACACCATTTGCCTGAAATCCGCGCCAAACAGTGACACTTTGAGGATGGGCAGGCTTTTTAACTTTAATTGTTGGATTTTTTTAACATCAAATGCAACAATACTGCATATTAATGTAGCCTCCTAGGTGAAAATAGTCCTCATCACTAAAGATAACTTTGCGATGCATTTGAAGCTCCCAATTTTTGTGAACTTTATAAGCCTCAAGACCTGAGACTTAATGCAAAATATATTCTTATGTGGTTTGTTGAATGCCTAATTCGCAAGGTCGACGTGGAATCTACAAATCTGGGTTTTCGTCAACACTCTGGGCTATAGAAGCAATATTTTCAGCTGTTCTTGAGCGACGAACACGGTTTTGATTCTTCCCATCACTAACTTGTCCCAACAGCTCATATTTTTCCAGTTCTTCATGACGACCCAAAATATTGTGACTACATTAAAATTCACCATTTTTGTAGTGAATTTCAACAATTTCAACGCATTGTCGAAACGTGAATCGTTTCATTTTTAGTAATGGGGTAGTTTTTACTTGTCAAATGTCAAAAGATGACAGCTTCTAAAGTGGCAGCTGCCCAGATAGCGGGCTATTCAAAATGAAACCTCCTCTTATTGAAAAAAGTTTAGATTAGGAGAATAATTCTTCCAAATATTTCTTGACAGTTTCATTAAATAAATTTAAATTTTGAAGTTAACCGATGCTGAATCAAAATTGATAACCGAAAAATACAGAAATTCGTTTATTCGAGAAAATGAAGATTCAATGCCATGAACTGGAAAGACACAGACCCCATATAAAAGGCTGAACTTTTTATTCAAATAAATAGCAGTTTTTAGTACACAGCGTGCTTTAATATTGACATTTCGCGCGCTTTTTCACGTAGAACAAAGATCGTGATGTAGATATGACGAAAATCTGCGTTTTAAAGACAAAACATCAACTTGGCAACCCTGTACAATCTCTCATTTCTATTTTCTTCTCAAGAATCCATACACTGATAAAGTTATCAGTAATGAGGTTAATGAAAGACCGAACGCGACTCGGCATCTTGTCCGTCAACTTTCATACGAGGACGAGACACAACAAAGTTGCCCTGCATCAACGCTGCAAGTTTTATGGCGCTGGCTAGATGAAACTGATGATGTTTCCGTGCGTATTTTAATTTATGACAGCCGTGTATCTCCCACACGTCGTATTTGATTACGTATATTCCGCTCGAAATTCATATAACTGCCATGCTACAAGATTATTCGACGAGTAACTCCGGACAATTTGGGCGTATAATGTTCTCGTTTGCGGATTGAGTAACTCGGGACGTAACAACTCATCGAGATACGGGACTACCTACGGCCGACTCCTACGATGATATTCGATGTTTCAGCGTTGATAAAAATCTGAAGGTTTACTAAAGGGAGTCGGGGATATGAGAGCTGGATCGATTAGCCTAGAAAAATTACTGGTGTTTGATGGCTTCGATTGATAAATCAGCGAAATGAGCATTTGGTCTATGTCTCAAGCGGTCTCACGTTGAGTGATCGATTAAAGATGATACAGTGTCGATAGATCATCACAAGAACAATCTAAAATTTTAGAAAGTTATTTTCCAAAGGGAATTATACAATTTACAATGTTTATAATCCCAACAATGTATTATTTTTGACATTTGTTATGTCATGTGAGTAGGTTATGAAACACGATATAGAGGTATCGCTCTGAATATCTACAAATGATCACCGATTTTCATGAAATAATTTATAAACCTTGTTGGTGAGTGAAATTTTCCATGATTAATTGGCATAAACCTACTGGACATAGGTGACATAAGAAATGTCAAAGAATAATACAGAGTGCTTCCATTTTTATCATTTTCAATTGAATCGTTCTTATTGGAAAACCCTATACTTTAATTCCTGCTCATTTAGAAACCATATTACTGTTTTATGTATGTAGCAGTAAGGGCGTAATTGGACAATTGTTCAAAATCTCCTGGCTTCCTCATTTTTTTTGATTTTCTGCTCAAGGTTAGGTTAGGTGTTGAATTAATAAATTATTAGTTTTGTTGTTAATTCTCCGATCTGTAGTAATGATTCGTAAGTTATATCTAATTTTTCCGAAAAAAAAAACTGAAAAACACGTTGCTAAGTAATATTTCAACAAAAATTATGGGTGCTGGTGGCAAAAAAAATCCGAGTCGAAGACGAGGATTTTTGCACCTGCACGAATGCTTTTCGTTGAAAAATATCACTTTGCATTGTGTTTTTTCGAATTTTTCACAGGAAAAATTCAATGCCCAAATGGTATTTGACAAAACTATTTCATGGGACCATAATTACTTGTTTTCAAAGATATTGTAATCTTTCATTACAATATCTGTAAAGTTTTGCTGCGGAAAAACTCAAAAAAATTGTTGACAGGTGCTGTCATACAGTTTTTCCATCTAGAAACCATTTTTAATTTAAAATTGAGTTTGTGATTGATGGAAATTAAGACGGGAGAAATAGTTGATAATATCGATAATCGATGATAAAATAATCATAAAAAAGAGACTTACAAGAAACACACTGCATTTATAAAACAAAGCGTTTGCGGACTCATGCTTATATGACTTTTTTCTTGAAATTATCCAAAGAATCTTCCAATTTCGTTTGTACCTCCAATTCAGGAACACCCTAAATACCCCTAAATAAGTGTCAAAAAGGCAAGAGCGTGGTAGCCAATTTTTGTTATCAAACCGAAAACACGATTACGAAAGAGCTCGTGCATGATCGTTGGTCATACTGCAAGCGGTATGACCAAACGTGCCATTCTGCTATTTTCCATTAAGCCATTCATGATATCTCAAAAATAATTTCTAGGTGTTTACGCTGAATGAAGGAATCCTACCCAGTCCGACAACGTTGCGGGGAGTTGGACCACTGACATGCTCCAAAATACATAGGAAACATAGTTAAAAACACATTTATTCATTAAACTTGTATAAAAGAACCGAAAATATCAATTTTTTTTTATATAAAATCATAAATTAAATCACTATAAATCATAACAAAATAAGAAATAATAAAGAAAATAAGTTTCTCAATATTGAGAAACCTCCAGCCTTTGTTTAATTTCTTAATTTTCCATCCAGGATCTAAGACACATGAGGCATCTTAAGATTTGTCGCCTAACCTATTGCGGGTTTTTGTAACTGTAACAGCAGCTCTGGAAAATTGTCTTTCAACAGGAGCTGAAGATGCTGACGTTGATAAAAATCCTTGCCCATTTTGGCCAAGTTTGGAAAGATATTCCTTAAACTATCAAAATCTAGCAATAGATTTAATAGAAATGTGAGAAAACTACTAATACAGTCACACTGGCGAATGCTTCAGTCTCTCGGCGCTCGAGGAATTCCATTATTTAGTCTAAGCGCGCACGAGATTGCAGAAATATATGCCGTGCAACGCGTTCATATCAAGCTCAAGTAATATCAATAGCTTGATATCAAGTCAAGCAATAATTATCTAAAATCAAGTCAAGTCTAGCTCAAGTATGTAACTTTTCACGAGCTTGATTTTCAAGTCAAGAAGTTGGTTAAAATGTCAAGATCCTTGGCTTGATTGATCCCTACATTCTATGATACATAAAAGGTAGTGAATAGAAGGAGGAGCTTTATTGAAAGACTTGTATCCCTATGAAGGTCGAATAAAGTTGAAAAAAAAAAAAGTGTTATTACTGGTGTGGAGTGTTTTTCCAATTCAGAACTAGATATACCAAAAATACCATCCAATCCCATAGATCAAAACGACTAAACCAAATCCCTAAAACACTCATCAATTCCTTTAAACACCAATTCAAGAGAGAGAATATCTTGACCATCACGGCAGTCTTCATACTCACCTGTCTCAACTTTGTCCATCAGCATTGGTTAAAATTTCAAAAAAACTCAGATTTTCATGATTATAACACGCGTCGGAAAAGTGCATTTGCCATTCCATCGGCCAGAATAGGGAGAAGCCAACAGGGCCCAAACCACACATGTATCAAATTTTATAATGAACTTCCAGAATCTTTCAAGAAATTGAGTCCCACCGTTTTTCACAAAAGAGTGAAAAAGTCACTTTTGGAGAAAACGATATATAGGTTGAGTGATTTTAAATTATATTAAATTTTTAACCGTGAGTTTGTTCGATTATGTGCTTCTTTCTGTGTATATTCTTATACATTTAAATGTTTTTTTATATTCATCTTTTATATATTTGACTAGCTTAGTATTTCTTTATACATTTGACAAACCATGTAAATTTTTGATGATGATTATTTGTACATATATATATATTTCATCGTGTGCAAATAAATATTACTATTATTATAACCAACTTCAAATCCCGAAGATCCCATCGACCTATCCGATTAATCTGCTTCAGTTCCGATCCGAATGAAGACATCCAACATTTCGTGACGCTACGAAGTGGCACAATTAATTCATTTCTACCTCATAATGGCACAGCATCCGGCAAAAGGTGGATCAACCTGTCGACTCGCATTCAGATAAACGTCTTATTATGCCGGTTCTGCATCTCTCCAGTGGGTGTCGTTCTTATGAAAGATCGCCTCCTGATGGGACCTCGTCATTCTATCTCTTGGCTAATTCAATTTCATAACGTATAATGACGCCGAGCAGTCGGTTACCTGTGGGTGCCTGGTGAAACGATTCCTAGGCCAGATTTCGTGTGGTTGTTGTTGGCTCGTGCGTCGAATGCATCCCGGGGACCTTGAAATTAATAACACTTCCTCTAACCGCAGGTTGGAAGGTTAAAGGCCCACGCAAAGAGAGATTTTATGTGGTGTGAGTCAGGAGGGTTTGTGGGGACCGGTGATTTTCGGTATGGGTGGGGAGGTGGGAATATATGGCTGTCTGATGAGGGTGTTTTTAATTTAGTGCACTAGAAATATAAACTGTTGGCTTCAGCCAAGCGGTTCACCACTCAAAACTTAATTATTACCCGATGTGCTTTATACATCAAGGAGGAAGTTCTACCTTGATATCAATGCTTGGAGCTCCACTGTTTCTGACTTATATCCAAATATTGATTTCTCATATTTTTTAGACAACGTTGAAACAACGCTTGCAAAAATTCTATAGCTTTTGATTGAATGCGAAAAACTTGGATTTTTACGAATTTTCGACTAATCTGAACACTCGTCTGAACATATCATGAAGCAGCAGAAACGACGTGTCTGTATATACATTTGATGTATTCATAAAAAAAATGACTGTTAGCCATAAAAAAGAGTAATAGAAGAGTTGTTATTTTAGTTGAAAGATTTTTCATTTTCATCTATTTTTCTGTATGTATGTACAAAGGAAATCTCCAGATGGATTTTATTGAAATTGTCGAAAGTTAGATTGAACATATCTTGGTAAGAACTTCAGACTTTGTTTCGTCAGTAATATCATAGGGGCATCTAATTTTTTCAATAAAAATCGAAAAAACACGATGCTAAGTAATATTTTAACAAGAATAATGAGTTCTGGTAGCAACAGAGGAGGATTCTTACACCTACACGAATGCTTTTTGTTGAAAAAATATTACTTTGCATTTGGTTTTTTCGATTTTTTTCAAAAGAGAAATTAGATGCTCGAATGGTATTTGACAAAACTATCACATGAGCCCATCGTTACTTTTTAACAACAGCTGTCAAGTAAACAAAATAAACTTCGAATCACCTGAAGAATTACTGGAAAACTATGAATGAACTTTGTATATCTTATACAGGGTGTTCCTAAACGAATGTGAGAGATTCGTTGTATAATTTTAACAGAAAAAAGTACTATAAACATGAGCCCGCAAACTGTTGATAATATCATTTTATCGAATCTTTATTAATCTTTGCTACAGATTGGGGAAATGAGTACTAAAACTTATAATTAATTCATTCATCACTATGTGGATACTTATAACAATTTGGATTTTCCTGAGGATATCCTACTAGAGAATTGTTTGAAAGTTTTCTCTAGAGATCGGTAGCAGATACGACAAAAATACGGGAAATCAAAAAGTGTTGTACCAAGATTAGATTGAGATTTAATTAAGGAGGTTCGGTTTCAGTGCTACATAATGCTCTATTCTGCTCCCCATCAGAGCTATTATCGTAAGTAATTGCACAAGTGCATCAAAATCACCGATAATTTTGCATGACAGCGTCTTGTCATAAAAACTGCATGAGTTCATTTTCATTTTTGGAGAAAGAGCCCTCCACCATTTTCTTCGGCACTCCAATACCATCTTAGAATGGATGATATAATCAGTGCTTTCATTGCAGCCTGACTATCAGAATTGTATCGCTATATCACAATTCTTATAGTTTCTTGCTAGGCTTATTCTATACATCTTTCTATTGCAAGTATGTCTCTGCCTGAAAGACTCTTAGACAGCGGCCTAACAATACTGGACCTAACTTTCATTTTACATTTTTCTTAACTACCAGCGTTCCACAAAAAAGGTCTGGAGAAAAGAAGTGGATTAGAGAAAAAATATTACTTTATAGATTTACATTCAAGATTAACTTATTACCTATCACATGATGAACCCTTTGATGGAAGTTGAATATCTTATGAAGGAAAGGTGCTATGAGAAAAATACTTGACCATGTTTATAGAACTTTTTTCTTGAAATGATCCGAGAAATCTGCCATTTTCATTTGTACCTCTAATTTAGGATCATTTCAACGAGATTCTCACTTATATGTGGAGCTTAATTTTCGAAAATTGAGTACGACGTAGTCATAGATCTCCTCTTAAAGTTTCCTAACCTCATCTTGTCCCTCACCTTCCTCACATCGCGCAGCATTGTTAATGACTTGTTGATTCAGCGCCAGGCCGAACGAATATCATTAATTTCGTCAAATTACAGTTATTAGTAGCTCGTACTATCATCTCGTTCAAATTGATTTGGCCGGCAGCGTACGCTGGCTGGTCCATTCGATTCGGTCTCCCTTTTTGTTTACGGCCTCTTAACGAGACTGGACGTCGCTTTTTCCGCTCAATTTTCGAGATGATACGATGAACTGGCCGCCGCCTGCTAGAAAAAGCATTAGAATATCGAGAAGAGGTGTATTGATTAGAGAGTTAACAACCTATCGAGGTGAGATGATGATGCGAGGAGCGGAGGATGAGTCGACGTTATTGAATGGCGTCGTAGGGGAAATTACGAACGAATTATGATGAGATGGGCTGATTGGAGGAATTACGTAGGCGCATATGGTGTACTGAAGGATCCGACGCGGTTGTTGTTAAAGAGGATTTTACAAGAACGGTTCGTGCTGGTTGGGTTGGGTTAGCACGTGCACAATTGAACTGGCTTGGTTTTGATTCATTATGTTGGTATTTGTGTGTATTTGGCGGTATTCAAGGATTCAAAGATTTTCCGCAGAAAATGAGGAAATTACCACTATTTTTTTTTGGAGTAGTTTTCATGGTTTATATGATACGCATAACATATCATAGATATTAATTATAGTTTTAGAGATATAGAGCAAAGTTGGCGTTTTTTTTAATGGGACACACTATATTTTTTAACGAAGTTTTTATGCTCAGGTTTGTCGAAAAGACTTATAGTTCTCGAGATGCTTTCAGTGAGCATCGCAATTGGGACACTCTGTAGATAATAGCAGCCCAGCAACTTGACATTTTAACCAAATAATTGACTTGAAAATCAAGCTCGTGAAAAATTACATACTTGAGCTTGACATGACCTTAGATATTTATTGCTTGACTCGACATCAAGCTACTTGATATTACTTGAGCTTGATATGCACGCGTCGCACGGCATATATTTCTGCAATCTCCTGCTAGTTTAGACAAAATAAGGGGATTCCTCGAGCGCCGTAGACTGAAGCATTCGCCAATATGACTTTATTAGTAGATTTATAACATTTTATAACATGTAATTTATTGGTAGGTTTTGATAGTTTCAGAAATATCTTTCCAAACTTGGCCAAAATGGCCAATGATTTTTCACCAACGCCAGCATCTTCAGCTCTTGTTGAAAGACAATTTTTCAAAGTTTCTCTTACAATTACAAAAACCCGCAATAGGTTGGGCGACAAATCTATAAGATAGCTTAGATCCTGGATGGAAAATTATGAAATCAAACAAAGGTTGGAGGTTTCTCAATATTAAGAAACTTAATTTTTTTATTATTCTTTATTTTGTTATGATTGAAAGTGATTTAATTAATGTTTCTATTTCCAAAAAGTTGATATTTACTGTTCTTTTATGGAATAAGTTAAATCAATAAAAGTGTTTTTGCAAGGTTCCTCCTCATTTCATCATTCTTTATTCATGTGACACTACACTATAAAACTGCTAAAAATCAAGTAGCTTGATATGATTCAAGTTCTTGACAAATGAATACTTGACTTAACTTGAGATTGAAAAATTACTACTTGATCCTCGACTTGACCTGAGCTTTACTTGAAATCAGTTCAAGCCAAATAGCTTGAAAATCAAGGCCAAGCCTTGAATCCCTAGTCGAGATGAAACTTGACATTTGAAATAAATTTTTAACAGGCAATTTAGTTGCTCCAAAATTACAATGCATTCTTATTTGACAGTCCTGTCAGTTGAAACAGCTGAGAAATACAACTAACTACGAAATTATATTATCAAGTGACATAAGGTCAGTCCAAAAAAACATTTTTAAAAAATGGAAACACTGTACTTCGAAAAGACTGATTTTTGAGAACCTAATGTTACTTTTGAAATATTAGTGTTCAACACCATTTCATTTGATTATGAATTTCCTTAAAAAAAAATGAAAATCCATTAAATATCATTTTGTGTTTTTGAAACATTAGTTGCGACTTGATCATAGATCCAAAACAAATGATCTGTCAAATAATCGTTGGTAGCTGGCAAGATTACTCAAAATTCATCAAGACTAGGTACGTATGTAATCCTCTAAAAAAAAACACTTGAAATCATCAGTAAATGGCCAATATGTTTTTTGACACATCTCTATGGGTGGACATCATTAATGCGAAAATTGTGCGAGTGCATTCTTCAACAAGTTTTAGGTTCCCACACCTCACAATATCACGTTCATGGGAACTTCCAAGTAAAAGAAGTTTCAAGAACCAAAAAAATAAAAAAATCGAATAGTACATTCCTTATTTGTCGATCATCGATCGTGAGTAAAACCTTGGTTCTACATGAATGATGAATTATTTTAATCAATAAGCAACCAAAATTCGAATTCTCATGATCAAGTTCATTCATTATGCGACACGAATTTCAATTAATATAGCATAATAAACAATCTTCGACAAATGAAGGAGAAATTTCCATTATCTGTCAGGAAATGAATGAGTGTGGGAATTTCTTCCCCAGAATTGCAATATTCAAGTCATTCTTTGGTTATTTCATAAAGACATTGTCTTAGATGTAGGTATATTCTAATAAAATATATATCGAAAAGAAAATATACACCTTGGGTATTGAATTTAAAAAAACACAAACTTTCCTCTATATCTCTAAAACGGTAATTAGTTTCTCTAATTCTGTGGTTATTCTGTTCATTCTTCCACATTTTGTAGAACAAAATTGTGCGAGAATATATCAGAAACGCACAGTTTTCATGGTTATATTTTATTATTATATGTTGGTACTCCGAACTTTCCGCCGCGGCTTTATCTGTCAATTCATCAATTTGCTTCAAAGAAATCAGTTCTGCCAAACAACATTTTTCAATGCAAAAATCACTAAATGATATTTATGGAAATATTTCATTAATTTGAATAAAAATGCAATGAATTAGAGAAAATAATGTATAATACTCGTACAGAAGGCTCATTCTACCACTCGTTCATTTAATTGAATTTTGAACTCGGGGCAGAATATCAATGCCTTCTGCACTTGTATTATAATAAACTATTCTACGATCTATTATGAATGTCATATAAACCCTCGTATAAACCACTGAAAAACGTTTCAAAATGTTTTGAAAATATTGAACAAAAACCAAGATATAGCGAAATATTTAAAACAGTAATTTTTCCGAAACGCCCTGTAACTGGATAATGAATCATGATACCTCTAATCTGCTTTCGGATATCTTTTCTTTTCGAAAAAAGAGATCGGGTGTCCTTGGAGATTTTTCTCTAGCTATAATGAGTCTTATTATGGTTCTCTAGATGCTCTCGGTGAGCATCGAACTGGGGACACCCTGTATTCATCAAACATCCTACATATTATTCTCAACAATTTGAACAAATCCACAATGGTATCAAATACCTCATCCCCTACAAAACACGCAAATTGGTGATGTCTCATCGTTGGAAATAATAAACCCAACATTTCTCCTTAGTCATTATAAGACAGCCACTTAAGTGATTGATTCGATTTTACCGGTATGTCAGAGAAAATTACACAGACACGGGTCGGAAAGATCATTAACTCCATTTCATTTCTCACATTCAAGTCAGCTATTTGAAGAAGCCTTCTGTGATGAACGTCCGATTATTATTACTCTATTATCAGGTCTAATCATTTGGTGTTACACAAGAGATGAGAATAACGTATAGCCGTATGGTATACCCTCATCTCGTCTATAATTTATTCTAAGTATTCTAAACCCAGATTGACTGGATGGTATTAATTTCTTTTCCGTTGATTAGATTTCGATAGAAAAAAAAATTGGTCGGTGGACTAAGGCGTTGATTGCAATTTGAGTGGCGTGATGAGTAGTGGCATTATAAAATACCTATGTGGTATAAATATCGAAATGCCTAAATAAATTATACCATGTCACTCAATTAATATTGGGTACCGATAGAAGTTGGGCACTTTTTGTGGTAGTCGAATTGATGTTAGATGTTATAAAAAGTTGGTTCGTTCCAGGTCTAAACAAATATGTATAGAAAGTAGCAAAATTCGGAAATTTTACCAATTTACGGTTGAATTTTCAATACTCAAAGGTGAGCTAGTTTTTTTTTTGCAAGGAGATTGTTGAGTTCCCAAAGAAAGTTCAGGACAGCGAACAGATCGAGTTTTTCAATTGTAAAATGCATTGTGAAAATTGGGATCTTTAATAATTCAGCAGAAAATCTTTTGGAATTTTTCACATTTCTTTATTCTATTTAAAATGAAATGGACACATTAAAATTCGAATTTTCTGTTCGAAGAAGATACAAAATACACCGAAGGTGGATGGCTCTTTCTCCAAAAATGAAAATGACCGAATGCAGTTTTTCAAAGAAAACACGCTGGAATGCGAAATTACCCGGTCATTTTGATGCACGAGTGTAATTCGGGGGAATATTTCCCGAATAAACTGTTACATTACCTGTCAAACTGATTTAGAATGGAATTGCCATAGATTCGAACTGTGTAAGATGCATAGAAACTGTGCATCTATGAACAGAACAATTATCGCAGTGCTGTTTCGCTTTCTACAATGCAATTATCGCTGTAATTTTCGATAATTGTTCTCCATATACATTGAATTTTTGACAGGAGGGAAATATTCACTATTATACCTCATTTCTACGAGATAAACAGAAAGATATTTCATTTGGAAAAATAACAATACTGAGGGCTTTTTTAGACTTACCAGATGATTATATATAGAGATTATAGTAGTAGTCATTTTACCTGCAAAAGAAATCAAATGTGAGTGAACAGAAATAAATTTCTTGTTAAAAATGTTGTAATTTTCAACAGAAACGAAATATGTATAACAAGCAATTGAATTTGGCGCGGCGCATTCACCATTTTGTAATGATGTAGTCATTATTTATTTATTGGATGCTACAACATTTAGGAATTCACAAATTAGGTATATTAACGAAGTCAGTGCCGAGATCAGTGCTTTTTTGTTAATTATGCATTATAACCATTTTGAATTATTTCATTCCTATTGAAAAATTCTTCATTATTCGAAGATTCAACTGTCTTTATAATTGTATTCAAATCTGCCTTCACTTTCCTTAAACGAAGTAAAACTTTGAGGCTTTATAAATATGCAAACATGAATCAATGGTAAAATATTTATTGGGTAATTGTCGCGTTGTTTAGAACCTTTGTTCAATTGTTCAAATTTCTGAAATAATTTTGAGAAATACGTTATTTATCCAAACATCATTTATTATGAATGAACCGAAACCTCAAACAAAAACTGGCTGAAGTTTTCATAACACTTAGATGATGTTTGCGCCTAGAAATTCATCAAGCCAAGTAGATTGACATTTTAACCAACTACCTGACTTGAAAATCAAGCTCGTGAAAAATTACATACTTGGGATTGACTTGATTTCAGATAATTATTGCTTGACTTGATATCAAGCTACTTGATATGCACGCGTCGCACGGCATATCTTTCTGCAATATCGTGTGCGCTTAAACTAAATAAGGGGATTCCTTGAGCGCCGAGAGACTGAAGCATTCGCCAGTGTGACTTTATTAGTTGTTTTCTCACATTTCTATGAAATCTATTGGTAGATTTTGATAGTTTCAGAAATATCTTTCCAAACTTGGCCAAAATCTTCAGCTCCTGTTGAAAGACAATTTCCCAGAGCTGCTCTTACAGTTACAAAAACTCGCAATAGGTTAGGCGACAAATCTATGTGTCTTAGATCCTGGATGGAATATTATGAAATTGAACAGAGCCTGGAGGTTTCTCAATATTAAGAAACTAACTTTCTTTATTATTGTTTATTTTGTTATGATTTATAGTGATTTAATTTATGTTTCTATATCAAAAAAGTTGATATTTCCGGTTCTTTTATACAATAAGTTTAATAAATAAAGTGTTTTTTGCTATGTTCCTTCTCATTCCGTAATTTTTTCATGGATGTGACACTACACAATAAAACTGCTAAAATCAAGTAGCTTGATAAGATTCAAGTACTCGAGAAATAAATACTTGACTTGAGATTGAAAAACTACTACTTGACTTGATCTTGACTTGAAATCAAGTCGAGCTCAAGTCAAGTAGCTTGAAAATAAAGCCAAGCCGTGAATCTCTATTTGCGCCCGCTGAAAAATCGATTTTTTTGTAAAGTTGAACTTTGCAAAGCCCCCTGCAACCTAGCCAGAACCTGAAGCGCCTATTAAACAACTTTAAGAAGGATATGTCTTGAAAAATACAATGATTCTAAACCAAACTAATAGAGGTCGTAAGCAGAAATCTAAGACTGACGTCCAATATTAACGATCTAATTTTCAACCATAAACATTCCACGAGAGATTGAAATTTATTTTTCTACGAACGGACAAACCAGCAATAAGATATTCCGCGAGTGATAATAATCGAAATAATTATTCTTTTCAGTTTCTCACCTTCATGTTTAAAACATCCCGACGTCCGTATAGCGTACCCGAGAACAAGAACCTCTCTAATGTCCTCACAGAGGAAAAAGTACCATTTCGATTTTTTCGAATCTTTGGTATCTTGGTTATTGTATCATTAAGGCCATTTGAACCGGGGATATTGCTAATTAGAAAATGTACGGCAACCAATTAAGTAATCATAAATTACGGAACGGTATCCTCTTTTAATTGGCTCCTGAAATTCGCATTCATTGAGCAATACTTACTTTCCTGCTAGTTTCTGTGGAACGGGTTCGAGACGGTGACGTTTGAAGAAAGAAATAAAGAAGACGATAGTGCGACTTTTTTCTTCTTTCTAGAGATGTGGGCAGATCAAGGATTCTCTGAGTGTAGTTTTTTTTTCTTCATATTAGCGCTTGAGAAAAATACACCGCAAATTTTATACAATGGTTTATTATTCAATTCGTGTATACCAAGAGTAGAAGAAGCTTTGTGAATAGATCAAACGCAATTCAAAGCATTCTGAATGACTTTAGTTTTGTGTCTGTCGGTTTGGGTGTCCGCGAATTATTTAAACAAGCTTAACTTTCTTCATTATTATCCAATTTTATTATAATTTGGATGGGTGCCTTATTTAGGATGTAAATGGAGTTTCAGCTTCTGAATATAGAGCTCGAGTTATTATGCGCATACGTAAAATCATCTAAAGCTTAATGCACAGATGGCGGTGCTAGTATTAAATCCATATGATTTTTAGTTAGTACCAACCTTCAAACGATACGTGTCAAAATTTGACAGCAGTCCGACCATTAGTTTGTGAGATATTGCGTTGTGAGTTCAACTACTTTTGTTATTTGAAAAAAGATGGAAAAAAATAATTTCGTGTGCTGATGAAATATTGCTTTTTGAAGGGAAAAAATATAGTTGAAGCGAAATCTTGGCTTCATGAAGAGTTTCCGGCGAACGCAGTGGACGCTCAAAAGAGGCTGTCACCGACGAAAAATCAAAAATACTTTTGAATGACCGTAAAGTTGATCGAGATATATTGTGAAGATATCATCTGAACGTGTGAATCATATCATTCACAAATATTTGTACATGAGAAAGCTGTGTGCAAAATGAGTGCCGCGCGAGCTCACAATCGACCAAAAGCAACAACGTGTTAATGATTCTGAGCAGTGTTTAAAGGTGTTCAAATGCAATAAACCTGAATTTTTGCGTCGATATGTGACAATCTATAAAACATGGCTCCATTATTTCACTCCGGAGTCCAAACGACAGTCAGCTGAGTGGACTGTACACGATTTATTTATTTATTTATTTTTTCAGTTTCGGGATACAAACAGGAATACTCCCAGAAAAGTATTCTTCAATTTCAATACACTAGAAACTGATGAACGATGAACCGAATCCAAAGCGAGGAAAAACACAACAGTCAGCTGGCAAGGTTATGACTTGAGTATTCTGGGATGCGCAAGGTATAATACTCATTAATTAACTTCAAAAGGGGCCAGACCATCAACAGCGATTATTATATAGCGTTATTGGATCGTTTAAAGATTGAAATCGTTAAAAAACGACCCCATTTGAAGAAAAAAAAGTGCTGTTTCATCAAGACAATGCGCCGTGTCACAAATCAAAGAAAGCAATGGCAAAATTGCATGAATTGAGCTATGAATTGCTTCTGAATCCACCATATTCGCCAGATCTGGCCCCAGCGACTTTTTCCTATTCTCAAACCTCAATAGAAATCTCGCTGGAAAGAAATTTAGCGCCAATGAAGAAGTAATCGCCGAAACTGAGTCCTATTTTGAAGCGAAAGATAAATCGTACAACAAAAATGGTATCGAAAAGTTGGAAGATCGCTGTAATCGCTGTATCGCCCTCGAAGGGAACTATTTTGAATAATAAAATCAAATTTTGTCAAAAAAATGTGTTTTATTATGGTAAAACGGGGACTTTTCAATCGACCGGTTATGAATATTATTTCAGAATTACATCTTGTAGCTGTAGATCAATTGAAGATCGTTTTGATTATAAGATACCAGATAGCATTCCATGTAATTTTTTTTTTTTTAAACGTTCATATACAAAACCTAATAAAGCTATCGTAAAATCATGTTATAACGTCGATATTTTCATTTATTAAGAAGTTGCCAGAATGTTTATGACAAACGACAAAATTATTTTATAAAATGTGCCAACTTTGGGGTTATTATAGCGGTATTGGCCGAGGCGTCCAAAACCCGAACTTTGTAATATGTTGTATATAAACGTATTGAAAATATTTTAGAGACTAAATTTGAGGAGCTTCTCATAATTAAGTATTATAAAATACAAAATTGCTGGTTGGCTTATTTCTACTCTCAATAATGTAAATCCTTTTTTGCTCGGTTAGATCGGTTCCTCTGTAATTAAAATTATCCTTATTTTCTAGAAGGATCTGTCAATTTGAAGAAAAGGTATTGCTACAAGAAATCATGAAACACTAGTTTATAGCACACCACATTAAAATAGAGTCTCAAGGTATGATTAATAAAGTCAACGATAAAATCACACGAAAAAATCCAATAGAGTTGAAGCGATTACGTCACCAGAGATTATCAAAGAAACACCACGGTACTTAATGCTCATATCAAATCTTTCATATCATTGAGTAATAAGAGCTAATGCCCCGTGTATACCTACCACTGACATCATAAGAAACAAGCGGTAAACGCTAGAATATCTCATGACAAGACCATTCGTTGTTATTTATCACTGACCAAGAGCAAAAATAAAAAGGCATCCCACGTAATTATAACCCACTACTACATTTTGCAATGATAACCCACGAACAAGTTTTGAAGACATTCGAATAAATTATTATTGGATTATGCCGTATCATGTTTTATCGGTTTCGATTAATAATTTCACCCGTTTTAATCGGTCCAGCAGTTCTTGGATTATAAAGTTGATTATTTATCTACAATGTAGAGGATGTTGTTAAGGGAATCATTACAATTCATTTGGAGGAGGCTGTGTATAAGTTGTATATTTATGGGTTTCAGCTAGGAACATCTTTTAATGAACTTTTCCTTTACGATCTGGTTTCATCTTGTATAACTCATCGTATTAAGGCTATGAAATTGCAACCGGAAGAAAAATTGTATTGGGAAATGCTCGGATGGAGTAACTCTTAAAATCAGTTTTATCGTTTTCGATGTATAAGTTATAATCAAATTATTTAGTTGCGACACTCATCGCTGGAATAGATTATGCAGAAATACAGTCAATTTTGTTTTGTTGGTCATTCTGATCTATAGTTATACGGGATGTTTCACATGGAAATGTAACCATTCAAACTCAGCTTTAGGGTTAGAGCATAAATAATAAAATAATTCATGGATGTCCTCACTGAAATAATATTCTATTTGGTGTACAACTTGGTTTCCGCCGTTTTGCAATAGATGGCTGTAGCAGTGTAGCGGTGAGTGGTGGTTGAAATAAATAGTTCGTAGATACAATAAGCTTAGGTATTTGTAAACATAACGCCATCGAATATTAGTCGATTTGTGTCTGCATCATAAAGTTGTTCTCGTTTAAACATGTCAGCTTACGACATTATCGTCCTTTGCGAGAGGTCTTGATTTTCTGCTTTAAATAAAAAAATCTGCGGCTGAGGCTCATCGAATGCTCTCAAATACCTATGACGAGGCCGCTTATTAGTGAAAGAACGTGCCGGGAGTGGTTTCAACGCTTCAAGAACGGTGATTTTAACGTCGACGACCAGCATGACGATGGAAAAGGGAAGGTTTTCGAAGATGCAGAATTGGAAGCATTACTTGCTCAACACTCTTGTCAAATGCAACAAGAATTGCTAGGATCATGGGAGTGAGGCAACAATCCATTTCAAAATTCTTGAAAGTCATGGGAATGATTCAGAAACAAGGAAATTGGGTGCCGTATGAGTTGAAGCCGAAAGATGTTGAACGGATTTGTTTGCTTGTGAACAGCTGCTTGCAAGACAAAGACAGAAGGGACTTCTGCAACGCATTGTCACTGGAGACAGAAAATGAGTTCATTACGGCAATCCCAAGCGCAGAAAATCATGAGGATATTCCGGCCATGCTTCCACGTCGACGGCCAAATCGAATATTCACGGTTCAAGGTCATGTTAAGTATTTGGCAGGACCAGCTCGGCGTAGTATATTATGAGTTGTTAAAACCGACTGAAACAATCACAGGCGATCGTTATCGAATGCAATTACTGCGTTTGAGTCGAGCATTGAAAGACAAACGTCCGCAATACAACGAGAGACATGATGAAGTGATTTTACAGCATGATAATGCTCGACTCCATGTTGCAAAGTGGTCAAAACATACTTGGAAACTTTGTTAAAACTGACTGAAGCAATCACAGGCGATCGTTATTGAATGCAATTAGTGCGTTTGAGTCGAGCATTGAAAGACAAACGTCCGCAATACAACGAGATACATGATGAAGTGATTTTACAGCATGACAATGCTCGACCCCATGTTGCAAAGTGGTCAAAACATACTAGGAAACTTTGAACGAAGTCCTACCCCACCCGACGTTGCTCCCTCGGATTATCACTTGTTTCGATCAATGGCTGGCTGACCAGCACTTCCGGTCTTATGAAGAAGTGAAAAATTGAACCGATTCGTGGATCGCTTCAAAAGATGACTAATTTTTTCAACGCGGAATTCGTACGTTGCTCGAAAGATAACAAAGTAGTGGACAGCGATAGACAATACTTCGAATCGCAAATACATAACCAGTTTTTTACAATAAAGCATCGAATCTCGGAAAAAACGGCGAAAGCAAAGTTGTACGCCTATGTGTATAAACACTTTTATAGGTAGTAAGAACATAGAAACAATAAAACTTGTTTTGATCATATAGATATGTATTATATTCTAGGACAATCAATTCTTGGATTTCTCAATATTGTCCTCTAGTCTAGGGAATAATCCTCAAACCCTCATTAGATTGAGTTGTCCTACCAGAAATCCGACTTCTGCGGCAATCAGAACGTACAAACATACATCCGACAAAAGCCCGACTAAAAACTTCGACTATAACCGCGCAAAACGAAGCACGTCGCCTCTAATAGCCACACGAGCCCCGGGGTCTACCCGAGATTCTAATCTAATCGCTACCGCGTAATTGGACACTAATCATATCTCTATTTGCTTTTGAAACTGCCACCGTGGAATTAATGAATCCTAATTGAAAACACGGCTTGCGTTCTCGCGGCAAACATCCCCGCCGTGTAAAAAAGCCGGAGATTTCAACGGTAAAATTACACATACCGGGCAAATTATATATACGGCGGACTAGTTACGACGGGCCGAGGCGCGTACGCCAAATAGAGAAGGTCGATATCACCGTCGGGAGAAATGAGATTTAACGATCGGACGGTCTGTAGTAGGTGTAAATAAATGCCGGTAAAAAAAGGCAGTTCGAGAGTATCAGTACGTTTACGATGGCATTCCTAATCCGGTCACTGGGACGATTTTACGGTGCCTTACCGGAAATAAGAGGAGATAAGCGCGACGATATCGGCTGATTGTGGATTCGACGACAGTCGCGCTTTCTGATATTGAGGATAGGTGTTTTTTTAATGTCCGGTGTCTTGTATACGCATTGCGGATGGGAGTTATTGTTGTTGGCAAGCTTTCTGATTATTTGATAGAAGGGGGGTAATAGAATTGTGTAGCGGGGTTTGGTGTGGCGCTCGCACAGGTTAACCCAACTAATATGCATTTAAGCAGCATCAATTAGCAATTAAAAATTAACAAGTACATAAATGTACCGCTTTCCTTCCGCCGTTTTTTCCAAAATTCAAGGCTTTATTTTCTTCTTCTTTCTGGGGATTATCGTAATGAACCCATTTTTCGTCTCCAGTCACAATGCAATGCAGAAATCCCTAGCGTCTTTGCCTTGCCAGCAGCTCTTCACAAGCAAACGAACGCCGTTGAACATCTCTCGGCTTCAACTCGTACGGCACCCAATTTCTTTGTTTCTGAATCATTCCCATGACGTTCAGGCGTTTCGAAATGGCTTGTTGCGTTTGACACGAGTATTGATCAAGTAATTCCTCCAATTCTGCATCTTCGTAAACCTTCTCTCTTCCACCGCCATGCTGGTCTTCGACGTCAAAATCTTGAAGCGTTGAAACGAATTTCGGTACGTTCTTCACTGATACCAACCTACCAATAGGTATTTGAAAGCATTCGCTGAGCCTCAGTCGCAGATTTTTTCATATTGAATCAGAAAAATAAAACCTCCCGCAAATGACGAGAATTTGGCACATGAGCTGACATGTTTAATTGAGAATAACTTTATGATGCAGATACAAATCGACTAATATTTCGATGGCGTTATGTTTACAAATACCAAAGCTTATTGTATCACATCTACGATCTATTTTGCAACTACCACTTACCGCTACAGCCATCTATTGCTAAACGGCCGAACCAAAGTTGTACACCTGATATAAGTTGAGTGTTGTTTAATGTTTATGCAGCCAAATAAGAATTAACAAATAGAAGCTGACAACTTTCATGCAGCACTTGCTCTTGTGTGCATGTTTGTTTCTCCTTACACAATCCAACGCAAACACAAAATTTTGTATTATGATTCGAATATTCGACATTGAACTAGAATATTTGAATGAGCAGAAATTCGAAGTGAATGGTTTTCCAATTCTTTAGATGACTGAATGGAAGAAGTGGCTGCAGCAGTAGTGGTATTGTTCAAATTGCCCAAATAAAAAACTGTGCTCCTTTACTCAATTGGTAGAGGAAACATTTTTCGGAGAATTTCGCATCTTACTGTATGGAAAAAATCGGAATATAATGATAAATACCATATATGTATATTGCGATGATTTCAGATATTGTTGAATGTAATGAAGAAATAAATTATGAAATTATGAGTTCAAACAACTAATAGAAACAAAAGTGTGTTTCTATGTGACAAATTCGTTCATTCTGCCGTATCTTGTAGAATAAAATCATTCAATTCATTTAAAAGTGTTTAAATATTCTGAATCTTTTTTTCTTTCTTCTCAATACCTTTTTATTTGATACTTTTGAGACTCCATGCACGGCATTTTCAAAATTCTTTTATAAAGCCTTAAATTAATAATGATAGGTATATTTTTATTTCATAATTGTACTTATATACACAACACTATAGATTATTCCCTTATATATCTTGTCCTGAATCAATATGAAATAGGAAACCAAGGGATAAAAAATAATGTTCGGGGATTTCCAACTGGTTCTTCTCCGAAGTTACCGCGTAGTTTACTATGTACCTATTTCAGATTCAGATAAGAATATTCGGAACTTGCGGTGAGCGGTATTGAATAATACGCTTTGAATTGAATCGAATTAAATTTTATTTATTTTCCTTAGCGACAATATTTTTGAAATGATTTCAATGGCAACACTGTACATTTTTTCACATTTCCTATGTCATTTGTTTTTAACAAGTTATGCCATTCAATCAAAGAAATATACACGTTTCAACAACCTTCAAAAATTGTTTCATCGAAAACGCTGCCCATTGAGGAATTCTAAGAGAAATTTAAGAATACCTCGAAGAATACTTGATTCATAGATAACATTACTCCCTTGATCGACTCACCATTGGTCGAATTGAAGACCAATTTTGAAGTGGTACCAAGTACGCATCACTAATTGGTTCTGTTATTCTTGTATTGTGTGAAGAAAATTTACTCTCAAATTTGTCTACGATATCAGATATACCCTAATTATATAAAATAGCAGTTATAGTTACCGATAAACGCTGAGAACAGATAACAACAAAGATTCACAAATTAGCTTCTAAACTATTGCTCAATTATTTTCAATTCCAATTAATTTTGAAATCAGTGAAAAAAATCAGCCTAGATAACATAATCGCGAGCATAATCGTAAAATCGAAAACATACCTATATTGTCACGATGATACCAAATACAATAATTTTTACCGTAGTTATGAATGTTTGAATCTCAGTTTGAATATATTAGTTCAATAGAGAGGGTTGAATTTGGAAGGATGTTATTGAGCATACAAGAGTTTTAATGATACACTCTACATAATATCGTTATCATCATTTCATATCGTATTAACGTAAGGAGAACAAAATGATAAAAACAAAAGCCAATTGTATTTGTTTTCTCTTTAATAGTTTGAGTCATTTCGACAACAACTCTTTCTGAGGGAGTAACTGACATATATTCACAGTTTTTTTAAAATTCTACACATTTCGAAACGTAGGTAACCGCTCAATAATCCCAAAGATTCATAATAAAAAATACTGAACCAAAACACTCGCTGCTATCCTACACATAACTTACACTACCGGCTACTGTTTCCTATTATTAAGCTACCGAAACGTACTAAAAACCTCAGAAGCAATTAACGCTGAAACATGAACCGGCACACAAAGTGTTGCCGGAGATTAAAATCAATTTTCCAAATGGCGTCTCGAGTGGTCTGCCTCAGTCTCGCGGGCCCATTCAAAATAAGGCAATATAATTTTAAGAGCCAGCTCTATTTCAAGCCTAGCTTCAAAGAGTTAACTGCCAAGCTCTCGGGTAATGGGCCTAAAATAGCCATAGAAAATAGCATAGAGTGCTATGCCTGATGCGGCGGTCGGGCCAGCTACACACGCCATCACTATTTCAACGTTTTATACCAAATTTAGAACGGCAGATCGGGTTTATTTCGTCTATATAGTGCAAGGGCCGTTGACTGGATGCTGATGCTGTATCGGAATGAAAGATCATCTGGAGGATGTGCGTTTTGGGATTTCCTTCCTTGATTGTAATTTATGGTTTATAATAATAAATCTTTTGTAGGTTCCTTCAGGAATAGTATACAGTGGGTGGATAAAGTAAGGAACAATATTCATAACTGCGTTATTGAATGCTATTCAGCGCAACGATCGATGAATTTTGTTCCTTACTTTATCCACATATTGTATTATTACTGCGCAAAAGACTGTTCTTTACGAGGTTCTTTATTAAAACAAGTTTAACACTTTGTGTTTTTGTTACCAAAAATTGAATGTTAACAATCCGAGGATTACATTGTGTAACAGCGCAGTTTAGAACTTATTTCAAGTACATCCTGGTTCTACAAATATAGTACAGAGCGAGGTACAGAGTATTTATATGAATTCAAATATAAAAAAGTGATAAGAAAAAAAAACAGAAAAGGGCTATAAAATTTGGTTTAATGTAGAAAACATGTATGTATTATGTATCACCAAATAGACCATACTTTCTCCACAATCATACAATTATAATGATTCATTGAGAATGACCAATCTCTGAATTGAAGATTCTCGATCTCAAATTAAGATGATTCTGCTCAACATGCCTCAAACAAATATTACTGGATTCCAAGATACCAATTGTATAAGTTCAAATAAGGATTTTGATTTTCGCAATGATTATTCATGTTAGGTATTACAATTTTTATATGAAAATTAGTAATTTAGACAAATTACTGAAGGATATACATCTCGCTTTTCGGAAAAACATATTGTTTTTACATGACGGGGGCCACCACGTTGTTCTCTAGAAATTGGTTAATAATATGAACAGTTTCGTGGGAGGCCTGATTTCAATTCTTTGGATTTTTCATTTTGGTAGCAAATTAATGCACTTGTTCACATAGAAAAAATTCATTCTCCTCCAGAATTGCGACGTAAATAGAAGATTTTGAATAAAAATAATAGAAAAAGCGAGAGACAAAGGTAAGTTGATAATTATATTTCTTTGCGAAATCGAGCATATATAAAATGCATTGAAATGTATTATGGGCATTTTTAACATTGACTCCGAAGTTTTTTATTTAATTTTTATTATTTTATTCAGAAGCAAATAACTCGATAACCACTCAAGTTATATGAATCAAACAAGAGCAATTTTTTTGGAGAATTTAACTTTTTAAAATTTATACATCATTTTATATTGACATCTATATTTATGGATTATTATTGAAATAGGAACTCTCAATTTTATCTAGGTACAATACGACGAATAGTGAGTGGATACATTTTTTTCATGTCATGTTATTTATTATTATTAATTATTCAATTGAACTTTGGGGGAACATATTAAGAAAAGTGAATGATCAAGAAGTTGAGGCTTTCAATTTGTGTTCAGAAGACTGAATAGAATCTATTGAATAATCAACAATATTAAAAAACATTGATCAATCACTGAAATATTCTTATGAAAGTAAAGAATAAACTGTAAACGAGATCAAGCAGAAATCTACAACTATATGTTGTGAGTGAGATGATGGTTTGAAAGTTAATACAATATTTCTTGAAAAAATAACATCAATATGAATATGAACAAGCGTACAAAAGCTCCCGGCTCTACATCTGTGCCGTCCTTATTGGTTTTTATATTGTTGTTTTTTTTTATACGTTTACGATATTCTACTACAATTGAGGCGATAATAAATAAACTAAAATTTGAAAGGCTCGTACGTGAAGTCAGAAACTTTTAGACACTCGTTTATTCATTCGCCAATTGTGCCGTTGGATATCACAAAAAAGACGTACTTATATGGTTTCCAAGGGACTAAGCCACGCATGAATAAACGAACAGACAAATCTCCTGACTTCACGTCAGTTATTTGTTTTACTAGGCAGCAAAGTAGTTGACTGGCGTGGCTGATAGAATTCAGCCAAGGCAGTCAATCTACTTCGCTGCCGAGTTAAACATATAATTTTTCTTCGATTATTTATAGTAATATATTTAGGATATTGTATTTGCATTTTATAGAATTACCACATTTTTTTTGTTTTTCCTGTAATGATAAATTAAAACGAAATTTGATGATAGAAATCGCAATTGTTGGAATGGTTGGTTGCTATGAAAATGTATATGTAGATTATGGACAGTGATAGCGACTTAGAAGTACTTACTCCTCCAGAAATAAAGAAGGCGGTAAAAAATATTGATCGTCAGAAAATGTCGAATGTCTTATTTCCATTGTGAATAATCATTTGACTGCCTAGGCAAGAAAGTAGTTACTTTGCTGATATTTATGCGTTTGGCAAATCAATATTTGCTGACAATCGGGAGAAAAAATTATTAACAAACTAAAACAAACTCAAAACTGATCAGTTACGCCAATAAAACTTGTAACACACGCACGTTCATATCAAACCAGCATCAATAACAATTTCAATCCATTTTCCATCAATTCAGTATATCGTCCGGTTATGTTGGCATCCCCGCCGAGAGCCCCCAGTACATCTTCCACTACATTTATACAAATACGCCCGTTTTTTTTGCGCGCCGAGCCGGCAATAAATGTGAGGATGAATGCCATCAGCGCAGAGTGCGAATTAGCTTACAATGTCCTATCCATTGGCGATAATGCGTTTTTGAGAATATAGACCAGTGCTTAGTCGCTGCTTTCGGTATTTTATTTATCGTGTTATTGTATTCCCGACTTCTCTCGGCTCTTTTTTTCACCGGCACTACTGGTCTTCGCTCGCGGGAATAAATTTCGTTATTCCGTTCTTGCCGTTCGTATTTACTTTATGGTTTTCATTCAGTTTCCCATTCGTCTCTTGATTGCTTGATGATTGATTTAACGGAAATTAAATCATCGGAGGTAATTCGACGTTGCCAGTTTACATAATAAGGATATAATTCCTGTAATTGATTATGTCTAGCCGCTTTTTCAGCGCGATAAATGTCTGTTCGGATTCTGCCGACGTAATTTGATTTTGATTGTTTGTGCTTTAGGCACAATAATACACAATAATATAGTTAGTTGGGTTGTTCAATCTATGAGCGTATCGTTTTCGATTTGTTATTTGTGTGCGCGAAATTTTGAAGTATGTATTTTACCGAGGCATAAAACAGTGAAAGCACATTTGAACTACTCCAGGCCAATATTCGGCAATATTAGCTGAGAGTCGGCTGACAGGTTAGGTTTTCACGTAATTAATGATACCTAACATTTTCAGTTTGAATAAGTTTATTCATCTGTTTCGTTATTCAACAAGGAACCCTATAATTGTTTCGTCTTGCAGAGATCTATCAATATTAGTGAATATACAGGGCGATTCGCCGGGATGGCCCATTTGACGTTTATGGAAAACTAATCATAATTTTGCATATTGGAGTTTGAGACAATGATCTTTCTCCCTAAAATATTTTCAAATCTGTACAACTACCGGTTATACCGGAAACAGAGTACTACTTCATTATTTCCAATAGCACATCCAGTATATTATTGCATCATTAGCTTTTTTATGACAATTTCAGGAATATGCGATACCTTGGGTCTCGCCTAGTTCATGAATTAATGAGATTTTTATGAAACAAATGGAGGAGATTAGAACTCCTATTTTTTCAATATTTCTTAAGAAAATTGTTCTTCGAAAAAACCCTTTTTCATTTTCAATTCTGCAAATACGTAGTATATAAGACTGTTTGCGATTTGGACCAAAAATGTACAGGTTGTTTATCAGAAGATCAAGAGATTGCACAACTCAAATTCATCAGAATTCGATATTTTCAAATCAAAACATGAATTTTTTTAGTAGGTATTTCAGCCAATAATACGTATAAAAAAAAGGTCACTTAAGCACACCCAGTACCTGAAATGTATACTTCAATATTTATCGAGAAAAAACTTGAAATCAGGAAAACCCATAATTTCTAACTAATAATATAATAATTTCTAACTTTTCAATTCTGCAAATACGTAGTATATAAGACTGTTTGCGATTTGGACCAAAAATGTACAGGTTGTTTATCAGAAGATCAAGAGATTGCACAACTCAAATTCATCAGAATTCGATATTTTCAAATCAAAACATGAATTTTTTTAGTAGGTATTTCAGCCAATAATACGTATAAAAAAAAGGTCACTTAAGCACACCCAGTACCTGAAATGTATACTTCAATATTTATCGAGAAAAAACTTGAAATCAGGAAAACCCATAATTTCTAACTGATGTGTAGAGTTGTTAGTGACTTCCGAAAAACACAGAAAGAAACTGTTTTGATAACTAAATTCAACATTTCTTGAATTCTCTTCAATGTTTCAATGGGAGTACATATTGAGAAATCCATTAACCAATAAAATTTTCAAATCACGAATAGGTAATTGATTACAATTCATGAAATGTTACATTTAGTTTTCGAGACATCGAATTTTAGTTTCTTTCTGTGTTTTCCGGAAGTCGCAGACTACTTCATACCTTAGAATTTCCTGATTTGCCTGACCCTCAGAGTAATAAACATAGATAGAGGGAACATATGTCATTTTCATTAATCAAATTTTGACATGAAGCGCGGAAATGAAAACTTATCAGTGATACGATATGTCATTCAATTCGCGAGTTTCTCCACAAAAACGCACTCCTGATGTCCCAAACTGAATCAACGTTTCATATCAACTCAAAATATATCGATATAAATACCTAAATATCAGAAATTCAGAATACAAACGTCAAGCGCGCCAAACGACGTGAAACAACCGATGATACTAGGAGAGCAAAAGTTGCCAAACCTTGGATTCCAGCAGGTAGATACAGAAAATAATAAATATTCTGCATACCATTAATTCGACAATTACGAAAAATATCGGATTCCAAATATTCAACTTTGCATATTTAGTCGAGAATCACTCAAATAAATGTATTTCATTCAATATAATATACATTCAAAACGATATAGCAAAATTGTAGATTTGAAAATATATCATAATCCGTCAACGTAATCTAACCATGTTGTGGACATGTAAAAATTGCGTATACTTCCTCTATCTATGTTTATTACTCTATTATCTGACCGCTTCGCGTCGTTCGGGCAACGGCAATCTCATGCGAGAAAGTACCACTTTCCGCACTTCTAAAGAAAAATAACTAGAGATACCGTCTGTACGACATTCGGAACTAATCTCTCGACTTCCCTATCAAACAATCGAACGCAACATCCTGTCCGATACACACTCGGTAACCTAGCAACCCAGCAACCGTCCGATTTCCAAATCCCAACAGATTATCATATCAGAAACGACGTTATCCTTAAGACATCTGAACAGTCCGAGATGAAAGCGGAGGTGGCGGTGGCGCCTCCGTCAAAAATTTCACCGCGTTACGAAACCCAACCGCACGTTGCCGACAGACAGACGTGCCACAATTATCGACAGAGATCTCCGACGTGAACTGTCCGACCGAACATATGTTCGTAATTTGAATGCACACCGAGATCCCAGCGGTCCAAGAGAGCCTTAACAATGTAACAGTACCACAATGTCTCTACCTATATAATTATCTGCGGTCACGTGTTATCATATGGCGATTTTACGGCCAAATCGGCCGAGTTAACGCCGCGACGGCCCGACGCTACGCGTCCTTTTGGCGTTCGCCAAGCGTTGCACGACGTTAGGTCGACCTGAGTTAGATAATGAAGCGGCAATTCGATTAATTGTCCGCAGATGCATATCGTCGATGTTATTTTTTAGAGGATGGTCGAGAGAACCGCGGACTGAGCGTAACTCGAGCTCCCGCTACACGTCGAGTACTTCAAGATCCCGAGGTCAACAGACAGATATCTTCGCATGATCGATCAGCCGAGAATAATCCTTAGAAACATTGAACTCGCTACAATTTCACTTGACTTTTGAACAAGTTCCTTCACATCAATCAAATAAGTCATTTCAATATCCTAGCAAGAAAATCTCTAAATAAGCCAATCTAACATCTTTGTTGAAGACTCTGCTCTTTTTTTCTCGAAAGCTTTGAATTGAATGTATTATGTAAGCTAATGCAATAAAACACCTGTCACTTGGCTACCTCTTGAACAATTAAGCCTTCGGTATAAACATATTATTTTAGTTTGCCTCATCCAAATACCAATAAGCTAAGGAAGGTTGATATGCCCTACAGTCGAAATAAATACAAATCTTAATAAAAGTTCCAATAATTTATTTTTCATTATGCCCCCCTCCAGTATAAACATATTTCAGTTTTTTTCATCCAAATACCTATAACCTATGGAAGGTTATGCCCTACAGTCGAAATAAACACAAATCTTTATTAGAGTTCCAATAATTTATTTTTCATTATTTCCCCCTGGCTCATATTATATTTTGCATCCACATTACACCGAAAAACTATGTACATGTGTATAAGATACAAGCTGTCATTATCCTACAATAACAAAAATACTTGGTTTTGCAAAAGTTTTCAAGATCTCCGTGAAATTTCGTTCGAAATAGGTATAGGTACTTCAAACCACCAATAAAAGTATCAAATTTTTCTTTCAGAATGGAAAATTTCATTATTATTCCTGTTATTTTTATCAACGGGATCCCTACATTCTCGATAAATTTCAAAACTTCGTCCAGAATTGAACTACTTTGTATCTTGGGAGCCCAGTTTCACTCGGCACCCTGCACTGCTGTCAACACTGACGTACCATACGTGCGTGCGCAGCGATTCACGTGCATGCGCCAGCAGTCAAAAACATTATCACGTAGAAAGGTTATCTCACCTTTTTCATAATCCCAGTCTTCCTCTTTGAAAACGTCGTATACCGACGTAGTTTATTCTCGATGTATTCCATCTTGATCTTGACTCTCCCCTTCGTCTTCTTGCCGTTGCTAGGCGGCGATTTCTTCGACTGCAGGGAGTTGTAAGTGTCTTCGTTCATATCGTTAACACAGGACTCCAGGCCCATTCCCTGCGAGGACATGCCCCTGTCGTCGTAACATACGTCGTTCTTCATACCTCCGCGACCGCCACATGCACTAGAAACCATTGTATGACGCGGAGACAACTGTTGCAAACTTGTAGACGGTCGACCTAGGTTAGGGTTCCCATAGATCTCTGGTGGTGTTTCGCCACTCAGCAGGTTCATGCTGTAACTCATGTTAAAACGGGAATCCCTCCCGCCTGGAGGTTCCATTTCGCACCACAGTTTGATAACTAGAAACGACAGACAACGCGTAACACTATGTGCACCTTTGACAGCACACACGAGCACAGCTGAGCGCACAATACGATACTACGGAGCCTCGGTAAACTCTGCGCCGCCCAGCGCTCTCACACGGCCAATGCTCACACTATCGAAGTGCGCATGAGTGGTGTAAAGACGCGATCGCGTACGTCTGTTTCGTTCTAACACATAACCTATATACGGCGGAAATAGTGACACAATAGTCGACTTGGACGGTAGTAATTTGACCTAAGACTGAAATTTTATTTAAGAACGTTGAAATACCTGACAATTTCGAATGTTTACTTCGATTGATTCAGGTGGAGAAATGTCTAGTGTTATTAAAACCTGGGGGAATATCCGCCCTCGAGAGAAGAAGCATGACAGTATTCGGGAGTTAGCAAAAAGTTTCCTGAGTGGGACGTAAACATTGTCGGTAAGGACAGCCCCGTACCTTATTTAGAAACGATCGTTACCATATAAGGATAACTTGTCCTTAGATGGAAAACTGAAATCCCTCCTTCTAGAGATAGTCGCAGTGACCAGGAGTTCCTCGGTGCGTATGGGGCCTACTTGATGAGCTCATTAAGAACTTATTTGTTTTCAGAATGGGTTGGACACTGGACAGAATAGCAAGCAAAATAAATTTGATAGGTAGGTGTCTCCCCTAATATTCTGTTTTTTGTTGAAACTGAAGATTTTGATGGATGGATAAGATAGAGCAAGTCAAAAATTGCGTTATCATATGATGGAAAAGAGAATTTTATTCGATTACAATTTACACCTTATGAATGTTAAACCTGGTGACAAAAACGAATTTGTCTCCTAAAGGCACATAGTGTACCAATAAGTTCAATGAGAAACTGAGGAAATTCGATGCAAGTTGTAAATAAAATATCATTAGCAAACATTCATATGAAAAAAAAAGATGAATAATATAGAGAAGTTGCTTGGATAGGAAACGGAAAAAAATCTGATACAAACAAGGAAATATCGCTTTTTCCAATAGAAATGATACAATTTCAAATGATTATGTCCTGATATTTCTAAATTTATTGAAAAAATTTGGACAACAAAATGTTGCTTCCAGAAATTCTCAAGAAAGAGCTTTCTTGCAGTAAGTATTAACTTTAAAATTTAAATTGATGGTAATAAATTTAAATTTATGGTTTCTTTCTTATTCATAAGATCAAATAATATTTCGTTTCAATCATGCCTACTTTTAAATAAATATATGAAAATGAAATTTCTAGTATTTCAGTGATAACCAAAGAAGTTGTTTCATTCACCTTTTTGTCATCCTGAGAAACCTTTCCTTAAATAAAGGTACTATCATTATTATTAGGACGACAGTAGGTACCTCCAGAAATTCATTGAAAATCTGTGTTTTTGTACTGTTTTCTTCTGAAACAGAAACATTTTTGAATATATACAAACCGATTAATCATGCACAACAAATACATCGAAAACCTACAACAATTTGGGATAGCTAACTGATAGACGTTTGTCATTATGTATTATGTCAGTTCGAGCTTTTTCAGTACCTATTCCATATTTATTTGGTATGAATGAAAATATCTAAAACGATGCATTTGTTGAATTTTTTATTGCCAATTAAATTTCGGATGATGAAAATATTATATACATAATCAGTTGAAAAAACCTCATTCGTATTAAAAAAAAAATTCCTCGATTTCGCACCACTCTGACGTTTCATATAAAAAAAGCGCCGCCGATCAAGCTTCTTAAAAAATTCGCATTAGAAGTGACTAGAAAGATCAGCAAGTCGGTATATCCCTAGGGAGCACTGGTTAAGACCCAGAGGACTAACAAGCGCCAATATATACTTAGCACAAAAGAGGTTGAATAAATTTCAAGAAATTCTCGAGATTTCTGATTTTTTTGCATTTTCGATAGACGCAGCAACGCCGCAGAATGTTTGTGAGGACTATTGTTTCTTCATAAGTTGACTGAAGCGGGTTGAAAAATTCCTTGAGCTGATGTGCAAAAATAAATTGTAAATTGAAATCCAAAATCTCTAAAAATTTGATAATTCGAAAACTACCTGTACGATTTCGACTAATATCCAATGACTCTGTGAGATCTTAGAGAATCACCTATCTTCCGTGTTTCACATGGATTGTTCAAAAATTACAATCTTTAGTTTGTTCTTAACAAAAATATCAAAAAAGTCGGAAAATATAGGTAGATATCTACTCAGAAAAACTCGAAAACCGTTCATCTTATTACAAATTATAACAAATTGCTTTTGGAAAGAGAAAACACGTATCTATATTTGTGCCAAATTTGAGCTTAATATCTTTGAAGTTAATACCTTTAGTGATGTTCACAAGAAAGTGTTTCACACAAGAACATAAGACAATTTTTTTAAATTATAAATTTTTGAATTTTGAAAAACAATCGTCTATAAGCTTTGCTTTGGCCCTTGCGAACAAAGCCTAAGAACGAATTTCCAGAAATCCAAATGAGAACTTCGAGACATCCGTTTTCAGTCAGCAGAAGACATAAAAGAAAATTCGTTTAATTGCCTTTCAGTATTTACAATGTCCAATCTCTGTAGGTTCTGAACATCAATATTTGATGATTCTATCATTTCTATCCAACATTCCTCATACAAATATTGCTAGTTTTCGGAATAACAACTGTTTGAAAGTTCGAATATGCCGCTTCTTCTTTTTTTTATGGCAAATCTGGAAAAGAATTAATTTTTATTGGATACTCATATTGTCGAATAACGAATTTGCTTTGATTAATTGAACACAACCGATTGTAACAAGGCAACAAGCGCCCTCTATCAGCAATGCTTAATAAGAATCAACTTAGTAGCCTTCAAAAACGTAGAATTGCAAATTTCCAAGTAGAAATCGTAAAAAATCAAAATTATTGCTAGAATCAAAATCAATATTACAACTAAAACCCGGTTTCTCGGAAATCAACAATATTTGTATAAGGAATGTTGGGCAAAATCATCATATTTTGAGGACTCAAATCGACAATTAATAGATTGGACATACGTCATTTTTAGTAAGCGAATTTTCTACCCAACAACAATCAAATATGACATGAGGAGCGCGGAAATGAAAACATATCAGTGATGCAATATTAGATATTTCACTTAATTCGCGGGTTTCTTCATAAAGAAAACACTTCTTATTTTCCATAGTGAATAAAAGTTTCATATCAACTCAATACGTCCAGGAGAAGTTGCAGCATCGGGAATATTTTCCATTTTCTTCGAAAATTTCAGATTTTGACCTATAATTCCTGAAATAATGTACTAATCGCCCAACTGCAAGCATTTTTCGTAATCTAAATAGTCGAATCAATCAAAAAAATTATACAATATTCCCATGAAGGAACTTTAATTTTTCTTCTATTTTTGAAAAATTTTGCGAAAATTTTCAACAAAAAATTCTGATCGTCAATTCTGGCACCGCTCATTCTTCGTAGAGCTCAAGGTTTCGAAGAAATTTGAACTCGAAATTTGGGAAAAAATTGAATTAGCCTCGAAAAATCGTTATATCTCCTGAATTATTCGTTACAGATACAGATCCCTCAAATAAAAACGTTTTCAAACATCAAGTTGCTAGCTAAGACATACTGAGGTTTCAAGGGCGTATCTTACGTCCAGGAGAAGTTGCAGCCTAGAGAATGTTATAAATTTTTTCTCGGAAATTTCATATTTTTACCTCTAATTTCTAAAATAATGTACTGATCACCCAACTGCAAGCATTTTCATGATCTTCATTGTTGAATCAATCAATAAAATGATACAATACTCCCATGAAGGAACTTTTATTTTTTTTCAATTTTCTAAGGGTTAGGTATGGAAAATTTTACGAAAATTTTTCGACAAAATTTTTCAGGTGAGATCGAAATACGGCTTATTAGTGATCGTCAATTCTGGCACCACTCACCGATTCTTCGTAGAGCTCACGGTTTCGAAGAAATTTGAACTCGAAATTTGGGAAAAAATTGAATTAGCCTCGAAAAATCGTTATATCTCCTGAATAATTCGTCAAAGACCCCTCAAATAAAAACGTTTCTGAACATCAAGTTGCCATCTAAGACATACTGAGGTTTCAAGGGCTTATCTTACGTCCAGGAGAAGTTGCAGCCTAGGGAATGTTATCCATTTTTTTTCTCGAAAATTTCAGATTTTTACCTCTAATTTCTGAAATAATGTACTGATCGCCCAACTGCAAGCATTTTCGTGATCCATATAATCGAATCAATCAATAAAATGATACAATACTCCCATGTAGGAACTTTTATTTTTTTTCAATTTTCTAAGGGTTAGGTATGAAAAATTTTAAGAAAATTTTTCGACAAAAAATTTTTCAGGTGAGATCGAAATACGGCTTATTAGGGATCGTCAATTCTGGCACCGCTCACCGAATCTTCGTAGAGCTCACGGTTTCGAAGAAATTTGGACTCGAAATTTGGGAAAAAATTGAATTTACCTCCAAAAATCCCTCAGATAAAAACGTTTTTCGAACATCGAGTTCTGTTTTAAAACATAATGAGGTTTAGTGATATATATATATAAATATATATATATATATATATATATACAGTAAATTTGTGGATTTTAGAATTTATCAGACAGAATCATCTAACCATGTTGGGGACACGTAAAAATTGCGTACACTCCCCCTATCTATGTTTAATACTCTATGGATATTCCTTATGAATCACCCTGTATATTGAGAGATGTATCGTATTCCATCAATTCTAAAATTTTATTTCCAGAATTCTGCGAGTTCTCATCGCGGTTTTCGCCCAAAGAACATTATGAGAAATGTACAGATCAACTTCTTATCGTCCTACACTCTGTTAAACGTCCAGAAAGTACCATCATTCACAGAAGAGATACAGCACACCCATTTCCTTTTGAAATACGCGTGTGTGCTCTATTATGCACATCAGAAAATGGCCTATAAATATTCCCTTATACACAATTTATACTGCGGAAAGTACACACAAAGTAAGTTAGCAGTAGATAATCGGTAGCTCAATTAAAGATACAACATCTAATAGCGATAGTGCCCACGCTAACTTTCATTGAAATGTTTGTTATCCACCAGGGCCGGTATATATATAGAAGGAAAACGACCATATTTCATCCACAAGTGTGCCCCATATTCATTTTGCTTAAATTTTATTTCAGTCGACTGGAAAAGAGAAAATTATGATAGTATTAAGAATACTGAAGGACTTTAATGAACATTTCAATATTTACAGAGATTTTGACACAGAAAGCAAGGCTCAGATACAGGATCTTTAGAAATGATTTCAATAATATGGATAAATTCTCTTGGGAGTGGAATACGTTCAAAATGAGAGATGTAAAGTCATTCTTTTAAGCGACGTTTCGCAACTTTATTGTTGCTTCTTCAAAGCTCTATACAAGCTCTTATTAAATGAAATTTCAATTTTTACAAAGTTTGAATGAAGTATTGACGGACGTTTTCCACTTCCGAGGTACCTGTTATGAGGTTACATTTTTCATTGTTATTTTAGGTATTTATGTGTTTCTTTGTAGAGCTTTGAAGAAACAACAATAAAGTTGCGAAACGTCGCCTAAAGGAATGACTTAAGGTTTCTCATTTCAAACTTATTCCACTCCCAAGAGAATTTATCCATATTATTGAAGATAAGGAATACGACAGTGTTAGATTTAGTAGAAGAGAAATGATTTCAATATCGCAGTTGCCTTTCAATAATTTCTAGCTGCTTCTCACTAAGTTTCCCAACTAGAGATTCACTGCTTAAGTTGATATAAATATAAGCTACTTAACTTGGTTTGACTTGAAATCAAATCAAGTTCTACTCAAGTAGTGGTTTTACGAAGTCAATTTTTGTCAAGTTAAGCTTATTTTTCAAGTACATACTTGAAAAATCAAGTGCATATATGAAAAGTATGTATAGTTATAATCGTCGAATCTAAATTCTAAATAATTTATCTCTTCAAACTTCCAACTATTTTAAATATACATTCACCAACGACCAAGTGAAATTAGAAAAAAATCGAACCTAACCTTTGCTCGCTATTTGAAATATAGGTATTCATTATCCATCTCATTAGATACCTTCTAATTAGCTGCCTTTTTCGCTATTGTCCCGATTCCAAAGATTACCCGACATAACGTCGATAAATAAGAATACCGATAGACCAGGATTGTTCAAGAACAGTAGCAAAATAACGTGCGCAACAGGTGTAGAAAATTCTTCGCGTTCTATCGATTTAATGGCTGAAATTTCACAATCGCTTGTAGTTTTCCATAATAATTGCATAATTAATTCCGATATATTGTGTATTGTATTGTGTACTATCAAAACTGTGGTCGTAAAATAGCTGGTAGCAAAGTGAAGAAGTAAATCGTAGCCATAATTATTGTGCTAGAATCTATGGGAACCACAGCTTCCCTTATGTGGAGAAGCGCGGTGAAGTTGATTCTCTAGTAGACGGCTTGGCTCTCACAATAGACTCACTAAATCAGAATAGCAATGGCATAATTATTAGAGTGCTTTGCGGTGTTTATAACCTGCAAGCCACATGTTGAAAGAGAGAGGGAGAATGTGGAAAAATATAATAATTAGTCCAAATTCAGAATAATCATACCGAAAATCACAATTAGAACATTCCTACTTTCTTAAAGCATAATTAATCTAGTTAAGTTCAAGACTCCACTCAATAAGACTCGAGCCTAACCAGTAAAACATTCTTCTTTATCCGTCTATATATTCACCTTCTGAAGTGATAGATGTACTCCAATGGTCCCAAACGTTTCAATATCTTTTCTGTAGAAATTTCTTGTCTCTCATTATAAATCGGCTTCAGCCTGAGGTGTATTTTTCATTAGAGCCGAATTTCTTTTCCTGAAACATTCTTTAGAGGTCTGCCAAAAGACATCACTGGATTCTAGATTTTGAGAACAAGCTGAGTGGTCAAACAGTCAGAAGCGAAGTTCGCTCAATTTGACTATGGTCCTATGGTTGATAAGATAAACAGGCATTGAGCCTACTATTAACAACATGATGGTTGATTCTGTGAATACCACAGTTAGTTAGATCACAAAGTGATCAACAGAAATCCTGAAAAGAAACGAATCATCACTAACACAGTTTTTCTTTAAATACCCATATTCAATATTGAAATGCATTGTTTTTGAACCAACAAAGTCCTTTCAAGAGATACTGAGCAATAAAAGTAATCAACAAAGTAGTCATCGGAGGATTTACTTCAGATCTCATTGTTGACAGAAAAAACGAACCACCATCTCAAGACTTCTTGCAAAGTTCGATACATGCTCTTTTCGATCACAAAAAAAGGAAATATATCGATCAGTAATGATAATGTTCGTTGTCGCGTCCTTTTTCCACCAAACAATAACCATATGTGTGGTCCAGAAGGCAAGGAATCAACACAGTCGTCCTGTATACAAGACATGAACAAGGCGGTCGTTGATGTGTGGAGGAATCCTGGAATTCATTATTCCCCGAACGCAACAATATATTTTTAGCCGATAGCATTGAGGGATAAGCTTAAAGGTCGTTCCATCGTCATTTTCTTACGCATTGTTGAAAAAACATTTTAGCTCTAAGGGCCATACAGTCTTGTATATTTGGGGATACTAACTAGTGAGATCAATGTAAAACAAGGCGCTTCGGTGATGGTTCTACTAGCACAACCATACACCAAATGCATTTCAGTTACTTCTCAGTTTGATCCTGATGTTACTAAATCACCATAAAATGTTGAAACGCAAAGGTAAGTCAATCTGGTGGGTAATCCAATGTTTCCCTGCCATAAAACTGAATGATAATTTGATATGACATCAGTGAAGTATGAAAAACCCATTGATAAGGTTAACCGTCATTGAGACTACAATTAAAAACATGTTGGTTGATTCTGTAAATTCTAGAGGACTTGGTTCACAATTTTAAGGAATCAAGACAAACCTTAAAGAAATTCTAATCATTACTAACACAGTTTTTCTTTATTTAAAGAAAAACTGACCAATATTGAATATGGGCATTTGCCCATTTTCAAAATTGAATTACATTGTATTCGAACCAACAAAGACCTTTCAAGAGATGCGGAACAATCAAAGTAATCAAAAGAGTACCCATCGGAGGATTTACTTCAGATCTCATTGTTGATAGAAAAAACGAACCACCATCTCAAGACTTCTTGCAAAATTCGATACATGCTCTTTTCGATCACAAAAAAGGGAAATATATCGATCAGTAATGATAATGGTCGTTGTCGCGTCCTTTTTCCACCAAACAATAACCATATGTGTGGTCCAGAAGGCAAGGAATCAACACAGTCGTCCTGTATACAAGACATGAACAAGGCGGTCGTTGATGTGTGGAGGAATCCTGGAATTCATTATTCCCCGAACGCAACAATATATTTTTAGCCGATAGCATTGAGGGATAAGCTTAAAGGTCGTTCCATCGTCATTTTCTTACGCATTGTTGAAAAAACATTTTAGCTCTAAGGGCCATACAGTCTTGTATATTTGGGGATACTAACTAGTGAGATCAATGTAAAACAAGGCGCTTCGGTGATGGTTCTACTAGCACAACCATACACCAAATGCATTTCAGTTACTTCTCAGTTTGATCCTGATGTTACTAAATCACCATAAAATGTTGAAACGCAAAGGTAAGTCAATCTGGTGGGTAATCCAATGTTTCCCTGCCATAAAACTGAATGATAATTTGATATGACATCAGTGAAGTATGAAAAACCCATTGATAAGGTTAACCGTCATTGAGACTACAATTAAAAACATGTTGGTTGATTCTGTAAATTCTAGAGGACTTGGTTCACAATTTTAAGGAATCAAGACAAACCTTAAAGAAATTCTAATCATTACTAACACAGTTTTTCTTTATTTAAAGAAAAACTGACCAATATTGAATATGGGCATTTGCCCATTTTCAAAATTGAATTACATTGTATTTGAACCAACAAAGACCTTTCAAGAGATGCGGAACAATCAAAGTAATCAAAAGAGTACCCATCGGAGGATTTACTTCAGATCTCATTGTTGATAGAAAAAACGAACCACCATCTCAAGACTTCTTGCAAAATTCGATACATGCTCTTTTCGATCACAAAAAAGGGAAATATATCGATCAGTAATGATAATGGTCGTTGTCGCGTCCTTTTTCCACCAAACAATAACCATATGTGTGGTCCAGAAGGCAAGGAATCAACACAGTCGTCCTGTATACAAGACATGAACAAGGCGGTCGTTGATGTGTGGAGGAATCCTGGAATTCATTATTCCCCGAACGCAACAATATATTTTTAGCCGATAGCATTGAGGGATAAGCTTAAAGGTCGTTCCATCGTCATTTTCTTACGCATTGTTGAAAAAACATTTTAGCTCTAAGGGCCATACAGTCTTGTATATTTGGGGATACTAACTAGTGAGATCAATGTAAAACAAGGCGCTTCGGTGATGGTTCTACTAGCACAACCATACACCAAATGCATTTCAGTTACTTCTCAGTTTGATCCTGATGTTACTAAATCACCATAAAATGTTGAAACGCAAAGGTAAGTCAATCTGGTGGGTAATCCAATGTTTCCCTGCCATAAAACTGAATGATAATTTGATATGACATCAGTGAAGTATGAAAAACCCATTGATAAGGTTAACCGTCATTGAGACTACAATTAAAAACATGTTGGTTGATTCTGTAAATTCTAGAGGACTTGGTTCACAATTTTAAGGAATCAAGACAAACCTTAAAGAAATTCTAATCATTACTAACACAGTTTTTCTTTATTTAAAGAAAAACTGACCAATATTGAATATGGGCATTTGCCCATTTTCAAAATTGAATTACATTGTATTCGAACCAACAAAGACCTTTCAAGAGATGCGGAACAATCAAAGTAATCAAAAGAGTACCCATCGGAGGATTTACTTCAGATCTCATTGTTGATAGAAAAAACGAACCACCATCTCAAGACTTCTTGCAAAATTCGATACATGCTCTTTTCGATCACAAAAAAGGGAAATATATCGATCAGTAATGATAATGGTCGTTGTCGCGTCCTTTTTCCACCAAACAATAACCATATGTGTGGTCCAGAAGGCAAGGAATCAACACAGTCGTCCTGTATACAAGACGTGAACAAGGCGGTCGTTGATGTGTGGAGGAATCCTGGAATTCATTATTCCCCGAACGCAACAATATATTTTTAGCCGATAGCATTGAGGGATAAGCTTAAAGGTCGTTCCATCGTCATTTTCTTACGCATTGTTGAAAAAACATTTTAGCTCTAAGGGCCATACAGTCTTGTATATTTGGGGATACTAACTAGTGAGATCAATGTAAAACAAGGCGCTTCGGTGATGGTTCTACTAGCACAACCATACACCAAATGCATTTCAGTTACTTCTCAGTTTGATCCTGATGTTACTAAATCACCATAAAATGTTGAAACGCAAAGGTAAGTCAATCTGGTGGGTAATCCAATGTTTCCCTGCCATAAAACTGAATGATAATTTGATATGACATCAGTGAAGTATGAAAAACCCATTGATAAGGTTAACCGTCATTGAGACTACAATTAAAAACATGTTGGTTGATTCTGTAAATTCTAGAGGACTTGGTTCACAATTTTAAGGAATCAAGACAAACCTTAAAGAAATTCTAATCATTACTAACACAGTTTTTCTTTATTTGAAGAAAAACTGACCAATATTGAATATGGGCATTTGCCCATTTTCAAAATTGAATTACATTGTATTTGAACCAACAAAGACCTTTCAAGAGATGCGGAACAATCAAAGTAATCAAAAGAGTACCCATCGGAGGATTTACTTCAGATCTCATTGTTGATAGAAAAAACGAACCACCATCTCAAGACTTCTTGCAAAATTCGATACATGCTCTTTTCGATCACAAAAAAGGGAAATATATCGATCAGTAATGATAATGGTCGTTGTCGCGTCCTTTTTCCACCAAACAATAACCATATGTGTGGTCCAGAAGGCAAGGAATCAACACAGTCGTCCTGTATACAAGACGTGAACAAGGCGGTCGTTGATGTGTGGAGGAATCCTGGAATTCATTATTCCCCGAACGCAACAATATATTTTTAGCCGATAGCATTGAGGGATAAGCTTAAAGGTCGTTCCATCGTCATTTTCTTACGCATTGTTGAAAAAACATTTTAGCTCTAAGGGCCATACAGTCTTGTATATTTGGGGATACTAACTAGTGAGATCAATGTAAAACAAGGCGCTTCGGTGATGGTTCTACTAGCACAACCATACACCAAATGCATTTCAGTTACTTCTCAGTTTGATCCTGATGTTACTAAATCACCATAAAATGTTGAAACGCAAAGGTAAGTCAATCTGGTGGGTAATCCAATGTTTCCCTGCCATAAAACTGAATGATAATTTGATATGACATCAGTGAAGTATGAAAAACCCATTGATAAGGTTAACCGTCATTGAGACTACAATTAAAAACATGTTGGTTGATTCTGTAAATTCTAGAGGACTTGGTTCACAATTTTAAGGAATCAAGACAAACCTTAAAGAAATTCTAATCATTACTAACACAGTTTTTCTTTATTTAAAGAAAAACTGACCAATATTGAATATGGGCATTTGCCCATTTTCAAAATTGAATTACATTGTATTTGAACCAACAAAGACCTTTCAAGAGATGCGGAACAATCAAAGTAATCAAAAGAGTACCCATCGGAGGATTTACTTCAGATCTCATTGTTGATAGAAAAAACGAACCACCATCTCAAGACTTCTTGCAAAATTCGATACATGCTCTTTTCGATCACAAAAAAGGGAAATATATCGATCAGTAATGATAATGGTCGTTGTCGCGTCCTTTTTCCACCAAACGCAAACCATGTGTGGTCCAGAAGGCAAGGAATCAACACAGTCGTCCTGTATACAAGACGTGAACAAGGCGGTCGTTGATGTGTGGAGGAATTCTGGGATTCATTATTCCCCGAACGCAACAATATATTTTAAGCCGATAGCATTGAGGGATAAGCTTAAAGGTCGTTCCATCGTCATTTTCTTATTCATTGTTGAAAACACATTCTAGCTCTAAGGTCCATACAGTCTTCTATATTTGGGGATACTAACTACTAACTAGTGAGATCAATGTAAAACAAGGCGCTTCAGTGATGGTTCTACTAGCACAACCAAACACCAAATGCATTTCAGTTAATTCTCAGTTTGATCCTGATGTTACTAAATCACCATAAAATGTTGAAACGCAAAGCTAAGTCAATCTGGTTGGTAATTCAATGTTTCCCTGTCATAAAACTGAATGATAATTTGATATGACATCAGTAAAGTATGAAAAACCCATTGATAAGTTTAACCGTCATTGAGACTACAATTAAAAACATGTTGGTTGATCCTGTAAATACCAGAGGACTTAGTTCACAATTTTAAGGAATCAAGACAAACCCTGAAGAGAAACGAATCATCACTAACACAGTTTTTCTTTAAATGCCCATATTCAATAAAGAATTACATTGTATTTGAACCAACAAAGTCCTTTCAAGAGATGCTGAACAATCGAAGTAATCAACAGAGTACTCATCGGAGGATTCACTTCAGATCTCATTGTTGATAGAAAAAACGAACCACCATCTCAAGACTTCTTGCAAAATTCGATACATGCTCTTTTCGATCACAAAAAAGGGAAATATATCGATCAGTAATGATAATGGTCGTTGTCGCGTCCTTTTTCCACCAAACGCAAACCATGTGTGGTCCAGAAGGCAAGGAATCAACACAGTCGTCCTGTATACAAGACGTGAACAAGGCGGTCGTTGATGTGTGGAGGAATCCTGGAATTCATTATTCCCCGAACGCAACAATATATTTTTAGCCGATAGCATTGAGGGATAAGCTTAAAGGTCGTTCCATCGTCATTTTCTTACGCATTGTTGAAAACATTCCAGCTCTAAGGTCCGAGCAGCCTCCCGCTCAACATTTCAAACACGTAGGGCGTATTTATTCGTAAATGAAAAAAATCTTTAAAATATCCAATTAGTTGTTCGTAATGTGCAAGATAAGGTGGTTTTTCTGCTGCGTATGCTACATCGTAAGCGAGAGATAAACCGTGGTACTACCGACCGGGTGGTGAGGACAGCTTTTTTCGCGGGAAACGTCGACGTACGGGCAAAACAATGTCCCGCGCACGGTCAAAGGACTCGATACGACCAGTACTCACTACTATTGTTTACTTTTATTTGTCGCATAAATAATTGCAACCTGTTATATGACTCACTACTCGATCGCTCTCTGATCGATTTTTTATCCGATCGATTTCAACTGCTGAAGAGCCTGATAGATATAAATAAAACTAACATCTGTCATTTCGTCGGTTCGTTTTTGTCATTTTCCGAGCGATTTGTGTCGAATGCGCGGATTCCCACAATCCATTCTGGTGCGAGGATTAGTTTCCAGTTTTAATCGATTCGATATTTCAATATTCACCTGTTCAAGTCAAAAAAGTGTATTCAGTTGACGAATCATAATTAAAAGATATATGTGGAAGAATGGAGAAATATTTATTCTGAAAAAAGCTGCCCGGAGCTTTTGCGTGCATTTTTATTATACAGGGTGTTCCTAAATTAGACGCCTACCGTGTTAGTATGACTCATTTGCTGTCGTTTGAACCATATTTAGTAATAACCAAAAATCAACAGTTTACGAGATATTTCAGTTCTTGTGATCTTCAAAAGATTTCTCACCTTACTTCATTTTTCGTCAAATTTCTCTACGTTGACCAAATTTGATTATATTTTTGAATTATTTTCGTGGCCAGCGAGGAATCCGGATCTAACACTGTTAGAATAGACGAAGCAGAAAGAAGATTGACAGTAAGTTTCAGGCGGAAAGTAATAACTAAACAAATAAGAAAAGGGCACGTGCTTGTATAGTAGTGCTTGGTGGTAGTTTCAAACATAATTTATGAATACATTTTTTACTGGAATTTGGAGTTGTATTGCAATAAAAAAATATTTAATTTATTATTTTCCTTTCTCTGCTTCTTTCTCCTTTCAAATCAAAATCTGCTGAAACAAAACTAGTGCCTACATTCTAACGAAAACTTTTCAAAGAAATAAATAAGGAATTTGACAAGTTTTTAAAATGATTTTGTCAAACATAAATTGTGGAATTCGAAAGTAGCAGGCAAATTCATATTAGAAATTATTATTCTGTTCTTCATATACCAACTTTCAAATCAAACTAATTCTAATCATCTAATACAGCATATTTTTTTGCTTACAAACTGGCTCACTACTTTGGAACACCGTAGAAATGTTAGCGATCTGTCTCTATTTTATAGATATTTTCATGGGCGATGCTCTTCTGAAATATCAACAATCGTTCCTCCTTTGGCAGTCTCTTCGAGGTTAACCCGTCAGGTTCAGTCTTCACACCCCTTTGTGGTCGCGTTGGAGATCTGCAGGACATCTCTTTTCAAAGACTCGTTCATCCAACGAACAGCAAGGCTCTGGAACACATTGCCTAGGGAAGTGTTCCCCGAGGCATATAACCTTCATAAATTAAAAAAAAAACACCAATTCCTACCTACTTTTCCTTGGTTCTCACGATGTTCCCTGAACATTACAGTATATCTCCTTTCGTGGGAACCAGAACATAAAAAAAAATAAACATCATATCCTTTTCTGATGAAAATAATCCAAAATTTAAAACAAACAAAACTTGGTCAACGTAAAAAAAATCGACGAAAAATGAAGTAAATTGAGAAATTCTTCGAAAACCACAACAACTCAAAGATCTCGGGAACTGTAGATTTTCGGTTATCAATAAATATGGCTCAGTCGACAGCAAATGAATGATACTAACACCTCCTTCAACGTTCGCGTCTAATTTGGAAACACCCTGTATTTACCCTTAAAAATCACCTTTGGAACATAAAGTCTCCGAGTAATTCTTTGGGAGACTATATTTCTATAAAGGGACGATCATCGATCCATATATTGATTCTCTTCAACAGTGGCATGGTAGTAGACAGAGAATATTTATTTAAGTTAGAATATACAGTGTGTTCTACAAGCTCCATGACAAACTTTGACACATGAAAGTTATGCTCATTCTGAACATTATTATGCATCTATCCAAACACTCGTGACCCAAAGTTGAGGCTGCTAAAATAATTTGCAGATGCACAGACTGACAGAGAGACATAAGACCAAGGTTGTTCAAAATGTTGTGTTATGCATTTGCAAAAGGGTTAATATTATTTTATGTTGAAGCTTCTTTATACCTTCGGTAGGTTCAAAAGCGATTGTATTTAACCTGTCCATCTAATATTCAAATGGTATATTTAGACTTCAAGCCTACCCTGAAAATTTCCTTTCTTCAGCTTTTAATTCGAAAGTTATCGTGATGCATTCAAAGTAGGTACAAAATAGCCCATTTCCTCAAATGAGCACGCAATACATGCACTCCATTATGTCAATAACAAACAACAGTTATGATATACCTAATGTACAGGGTGGAAATTGGTTATACCTGAACTACAAAGTTTCAAACTGAAGCGATAGAGGAAAATAAATGGCACATTGGTTATCTTCTTACGAGAAGCTATAATGCCGTTAACTGTATTTCTCTATCTGCCTTTGTTTTCGAGTTCTAGGCAAAAATTAAAATTTGGGTGATTTTAATATTGCTTATTACCTACAACATATCTCCATTTCTATTTGTGCTACGGTATTGAAATGAAAATATCATTGAAACAATTCAAGCATTCAAAGCAATCCAGTGGCATTCTCTGTTCTATTGCAAGAAATTTTCTCGCTGAGCTATAACTCTTTAATAAATAAATCCCCGGATTCCCCGGCAAACTAGCTTAAACGCATTTTTTCTTAAGAATTCTACTTTATTCGTCAACATAGTCACCTTCGAAAGTGCTACATGTACTACAACGCTTAAAAGCAAGATTCGTCCTTGCTTATGACTTGAATATTGGGGAGGGTGCATCATAGAATCATATATTTCATATAATTATCATTTTGTGACGTATAATAATATATTACATGTTTTTGAAATGGAAAAAAATCCCTGAGAATTTTTCAGCCGAGCTGGTCCTACCAAATAATGAGCATGACCTTGGAAACGTGAATATTTGGTTTGGCCGTTGACGTGGAAGCATGGCCTCGATATCCTTATGATTTTCTACCCTTGGGATTATCGTAATGAACCCATTTTCCGTCTCCAGTCACAATGCGATGCAGAAACGCCTTCTGTTTTTACCTTGCAAGCAGCTGTTCACAAGCAAACAAAAGCCATTCAACATCTTTCGGCTTCAACTCGTACGGCACCTAATTTCTTTGTTTCTGAATCATTCCCATGACTTTCAAGCGTTTCAAAATGGCTTGTTGCGTCCTTCTCAATGATCCTGCCAATTCTCGTTGCGTTTGACAGAAGTCTTGTTCAAGTAATGCCCCCAATTCTGCATCTTCGAAAACCTTCTTTCTTCCACCGCCATGCTGGTCTTCGACGTCAACACCACCTTTCTTGAAGCGTTAAAATCAGCCTCGGCACGTTCTTCCACTAATAGCGGTCTCACCATAGGTATTTGGGAGCATTCGATGAGCCTTAGCCGCAATTTTTCTTCATATTAAAACCTCCGGCAAATGAGAGAATTTGGCACATAAGCCGACATGTTTAATCGAGAATAACTTTATGATGCAGACACAAATCGACTAATATTTCGATGGCGTTATGTTTACAAATACCTAAGCTTATTGTATGACATCTACGATTTATTATTAGTTATTTCGACTACCACTTTCCGCTCCAGCCATCTATTGCAAAACGGCGGAAGCAAAGTTTAACTCTATATATATATATCACCTTGGAAGGGAAAATGTGGACGAATTAAATCGAATTTTCTAGAAAAAATGTGTTTATACAGATTAAGCCCGATATTTAGTGAGCGATGTGACTGCTCTTTCCTCACGTCACTTTATATGGCTAGGTTGATATAGATTGCCTCCCATCCAACAATTTGTCTGATTGTAAAAATTTGATCGAAACAGGAATAAGTCCGATGTTATTCGACCTGTCAATAGATGTCGAGCCGTCAGGATTTCAAGTCCTGATTTGGTCACAACATGAGGAACTGACCGAATGTCCTTTATTGGCGAGGCGCACCGTCGATTTAGTAGGATATTATTAATCTTTAAATATGGAGATTATATAATTGTTGGAGATCTGAGAACTTGAATGTGTAGGCTCACTAGAGATTGGACGATTACGGACCAGTCTTCCGTGATGGAGGACCGTCGAGAATTAACAATTGTTTCGTTGATAGGAATATTCTTAATCCGGCAGAATATGGAATTGAAGAATTAGTCATTGTTGTTTTGTGAACAGAAATGATTGAATTTTTATGATTATATTATTGGTTTATGTGTGGTTGTGGTTGGGATTGCTGAATTCAAATTAGTTGTCAATGTTATGACATTCTGTTGAGTGTTACGGTTTCTTCCTATAAATTGGTTTTCGATCTCTGAAAGTTAGAGTTTATTTTCAAATATTTTGAACAATAGGAGGTTTTTTGAGAGATTTCCAAAATATGGTAACCACAGTCTAACCCATAGTGTTTGATTTTATTTGATGGTGTGCTCTCGACTTCTTGTTAATATTTTCATTGAAATATGTTTATAGAAATTGATCTTGATTTGTAAATTTATTTGGATACTGGCTACTGTATTATATTTTGTTTATTTAGAAGTCACTTAAATCATAGATGTAGGCCAGCTGAACTGCAGAATATTTCTGACAAAATAGTTTGCGTTTTTTTCATTATAAATGTATTTTGATGGTTTTGTTGTCCGGGTAGGTGTTGCTGTTACAATAGAAGTTGTATAATTTATGAATATTTATGAGAGAAAAGTAATTCACATCCATCTCAATACAAATACATAAATACCATGCGTTTGTCACTGACTGTTCAGTTAGTCCATATTGTTTCTATGGTAGGTAACACTTCACTCAATAATTCAGGAGCCTAACCAGTAAAAACACATTTTTTTTTTAAATTCAACATTAGAACAAAATTCTTTCCCTGGGGTACCTTTCAACAGTTTCAACCGTTGTTGTCGATGGAGCAGATTCTGATTATCATTTATCAAGGCATTACCTCTTTGTACAATATTCTTCCTATCAAATCTTTTGTCAATACACGAAACTCGTGTTTATCTATTTTTCAAACAACAACAAATGTAGCGTCAGTCAATTTCGACACTCACCTTTCGAAGCTTGTTATCAACTAACGAGAAAAAGATGGTTTTCATATGTATATGTCACTGGCGGTGGTATTGAAAAATGGGTGAATAATAAGTATTAAACATTTCCTCATTACATCCTAAAATTACATGGTATCAAAGTACAAAAATCTCAAGTATAATACTAAGAACGATCTGTTAATTTGGGATAGGATCTTCCTGCTCAACACCTAGTAGTGAAAAAATTTTAATGAACTGAATTTATGGATCATCCAGTTTGTTGCAATGATGTCGTCAGTGGCTGCTGCCTAGTCGTATTTGATCTTATTCGAGAAGAATACTGCCAATAAGCCTGCCAGCATATCTTATACCAATAAAAGGAAACAGGAACAATGAACGTCCACGATATATTTATTATGATTTTGATTCCGCTTTGTATTGTAATATAAGTAACTGCAGGCATCTGTTATAAATCGCAGTTAATAAAAATAGCATTCCACCATCCGTAGATATTTATTCTGTTGGAAAAGTTGATTTATCTAACTGCTAACGAACATTTCGCTCTCGTCGTTTTCGATGAGTACCGAGAAAATATAAAAATGCAGTAGCCGAGTGGTAAGTGAATGACAATCCATGTCATTTGATCTATTAACAACAGGTAGGTAGCATTTCTCAGTTCTTGCAACTCCTGGAAGTCCATATGTGGACACTGTTCGTTCAGTGTAGACTGCTTGGCTCTGCACTGTGAGAGTTCACCTTGCCCATTATAGAGAATAAAGAGGATTCTACAAGAGATGCGGCTTGCATAGTCAAACAGCCTCTACTTTATGGGCAACGGCTTGTGAGAACTTACCATCTTGCGCAAAAAACAATCCCCATCAGGCCATTACGCATTCGAAAGAATAAGTGAGCATAAGTTTATGGTCGCATTGAAACTGGGATAAGTTTGCAATTCAAAATAATTCATTATCGCTACGATATGCTAAGCGTGTGAGTTTGATCGAATGTTATATCCGAACTATTGAAATTGGTCTTGTCCTGAATACTCTCTATGTTACCGATTTGAATATCATGCCTATGAAAATTACTATTCTTCTACAAGAGAAGAAGGGCAATAGCATTTTTTCAATGGTATGATTGAGGTTTCTTTTGTTGAGAATTTCCATATTGTCTTTAATTTCTTTGTCACTCAATCGATTTTTAAACACAGAGAAAATCATTTAGTGACGTCATGAGCCTGATATTTAGACTTTCGAATATATTTTTGACACTTGAGCCAAGCATGAAATTCAACCGAACTTTTGTCAATGAGATGTCAAAACGCAGGTCGAGCAAGCCCATTTTTTTCATCTCTTTGGAGTGACACAAATAAGGAAAGAAAATTGTAGATACTCATAACTCAAACTAAATAACCATACCAAATTTCTTCAATATGAAAACAGAACATAAATTGTCGAAGGATAAGAATTGTAGAAGTTGAGGCTGTCACAAGGATTTGCCAACACACAGATCGACAGATGATAATGAAACTAGAGTTGACTTTTATCTGAAATATTGAAAAATTTTGAATCGCAGGGTTGACATTTTTTTCATATCGAGAGTGAAAACAGATGTTGCTTCTACCATCAGAATACTAGGAAGTTTTGTAATATTATACAGAATGTCGTATCTCTAAATCTTATATAAATAATATTTCTCAGCAATACCTATTCGTTTTCCAAATTTTCTGTATTTTACGTTAAAATTAGTTCAATTCTTTCAATAGCTATGAGAATTCGTTCATTTATGTCAAATTTTTTCTTCGTATTTCGAGAACTTTCAAGAAAATTTTGCTGATTTGAGATGTTTTTGAATGATAAAATTTTCAATAATTGGACTCTCGTGAAGAAAATGACGGAATAAACCACTTTTCTTGCTAACTCGTTGATCTGACAGTCGGTATGACTATGTATAAATAAGAAATAAATTTTCTGGATACGTGATAAACGATTTGCTTTTTTCAAGTTGTATCCCAAACTTTCTTATTTTATAAAAATTAAGTTAGGAAAAGGAATCAATTTGAAGAAAGATATTACATTTTACAAGAATAGAGATTATTTATTCAAGGTGTTATTCATTCAATTATTTCAATTCCATTTTCTTTTCTTTCTATCTTGCAGTACCTATGTTGGCAGTTTAGCTTTACGCCTAAATTATCTACAACTTCGATATCTCACGGTGTATTATTGGTTGCATATGTTGAATCTCTGAAGGTATCGATTTAGCCATTCTTTCATAAACTTGGCATTATTTCTGTTACCTTTTTTCTCAATAATTAATTCATTAATTCAATTTATTTGAATGGTTAGGGGGATACGAAGAGCGGAAAATTTTTTCCTCCTCGAATCAAAAATTGATGGGTCCGAGTGATTTTCATTTTGAAGCCGGAAAATCGAGGTGTTGTTTTGTTGGACCACACTGTGTCACTGTATATTGATATATGAGTTAATAGGTTAGCTCAAATTTCCCGATTGTATTTTAAATATGCATTTTACGGTGTCTATTACCATTTAAATAAATCTAATTAATGAATTAATGATACCTATATTGATTTATAAGTTTTGATATCCAAAAATTCAATTTCTATCATATTTGAATGTTGGTCATCACTTTGGTCCACAGCATTTTGTTGACTGCTGTCCTGAATATTTGTGAGGACTCAGAGAGAGAGTGCCTTAGAGACCGTTTTCTTCCTGTTTTGTCTTGTTTTCAGTTGAATTAGCTTGCATTTTTTATTATGTATTACATGTCATGTTGTAGATATGAAAATAATTTTTTTTAAATTTTTTGAATCACATATTTCTACAAATGCAATCGATTGACATTTGAGTCCATTGTCGTAAAATATATATTATTATCTGAAGATATCACACTCAAATGCACAAACTGTAATTATATGTAGATGTACTGTTCACAACGTCACAGTTCGCAAAATTTGATTCACAATACATCGACCTCGTTTCTTATCAACCTGAAACATAACACTATCATGGTGGTTTATTAGGTACCAAATTGAGTCATCATAAAAGTATAATTTATAAGGGTGCTTGGAGTAGGTAATGGCTTGCGAATGTAGAAGTCGTTATATAGGTACGCTATACGGGTATGTTAATGATTATTGAAATTTTTTGTTATATCTACTCGTATTTTCAGTATAGGTACTAATAAAATGAAATATGCAATATTAATAAGTTCGAATAATTAAATAATCAAAATTCGAATTCGATTACAGGGCCTTCTGTGACCAATCGTGAAAAATTGTTCGTACTTGTACTTTTTGCCGTAAAATACGAATCTGCAATGAAGAACAGGAGTTCCCATCTAAAATTCCAATGTTGACCTCCTCATCCCAAAAGGATGTAGAAATACGCTCTATTAGTAATGACGTCACACACGTCCATTTTAGTTCTCCTGTCAGTGTTCGGAATCCAAACAAACAAATTGTCCTTCAAATTAGTACGTTGTCGTTGAAGAAATTGGCTTATTTTGATAAATAAGATTATTTAAGGAACGATTTTATTATTAATTCATAGACGGAAGGCACGAGATTAATGCCAGTAAGTTCCAACTTGAAGTTCAACTAATAAACACGGCTTTTTACAAAATCTGGGGAATGATACAGGATTCAAACTTACTGGTATTAACCTCGTTCCTTCTGTCTATCAATTAATACTGAAATCCTTCCTCAAATACTCTTATTTATGAAAATAAGCCAATTCCTTCAACGACACCGTACTAATTTGAATGAAAATTTATTTGTTTGGATTCCGAACACTGACAGGAGAACCAAAAATGGCGGTGTGTGACGTCACACTGATAGAGCGTATTGGAAAAGGTTGTAGCATAAATGGACATGAAAAACCGTTATCTTTTTGTTTCAAATATTTTCACATAAGATAATTCCTTTCCGAAATTTAACTGATTCAACTTCACCCAGTATTTCTCGAAAATCTAGTAATGAAAAATAATTTTTTTCTATCCAAATTGAAGACTATCACAGCACATGTGAACCGGGCCTAAGGATCTATTTCGGAAATGAAAATATGTATAGAACAAACTCCACTTATTTTCCATTTTCTCTCTCCGGAAATATACATATACCCTCTACGTGAATTTTATTATTGACAGCAATTCCAAAAACCCTTCGACAACATTGTCATTGAGTGAAAATATTATACCTAAAGTAGGAAAATTCATTCTTCGTTTACCCTCAATCAGCTCTATAAACATATGAACATCAATTATATTGATTGGATGATCTAAGAATTAGCCTTCTGTCAATTTGTTGGAATAAATTGTTTCGGTAATTCACAATTGCGTGTCACATTAGAGGATGAAATATCGAATTTTCTCAACCATATGGGTAATTTCTCGCTCTAAAATTCCATAAACAAATTCACTTCATCGAATTCTTTATCCAATTTGAATCTTTTTCGTGTGCTAGCTGCTATTGCGGAGGAGTTCCTGCTGAATTTTTTAGGACGATTACCGTCAACTGTCATTAACGTCAGACCAGCACGAAATTGATGGGAATCAGACACACCGTAAATAATGGAAAAATTTCCAACCCGGACATTCGAAAGCACTGAATGCAAACATTGTAAAATGCGCAGGAACCCTTTTCTGTTAGAATGCTATGATCGGTAGAAAGGACAACAGTCAATTATAATATATTATCAACATATACCAGTAGTCCTTCACGCTTAGGGTACATTAGTTGTAACTTGTTGAAAAGGCTTGTATTTATTGTGCATTGATGAATTCGGATTCCAAAACAATTGTGAAATATGGAATGATATGATTCCAGGTAAGTTTGTTAGAATCATTTCGGTAAAGATGATATTTTCCATATTTTTGTTAAAAAACGTGAATAACGTAATTTTTGGAATATGATATTTCGAATTATTGAAGTTAACACGCTTCAAAATTCAAATAGAAGCCTTTATAGCTTTCGCGCCAATGAAATTAATTTTCAAAATTTGATCATTTCATTCGAGTTCAAGATTAAAAATTTACAATAGATTTTCGCAATATATTTGAAGCAATTACTTCCTGAAATTTGAAGCAAGGTACGGACAAGTGGGGTGAACGGTATATTTTTTTCATTTACTTTTAACGTCATAATTTTATGAGATAAAGTTTAGTTTATCATAGCCTAATATATTTTATGCCTCCAAACATATGATCTTTATCTTCATCATCACCTTTGTGGTTCAGTTTGGCCGAGTCTGTTGATATTCCATTTTTTTATTTATTCTTTGCTTTACTAATACTTTTTTTATCTTTTTAATCATTCTTTAGTTTCATAACTTCAATTTTTGATAATATATGACATAGTTTTCAGAACTGACAACATTAGAGCAGAAACTTTTTCTCAAATAATAATCTAGTTTTAAATTGTTTTCTAGAGCTTTTTTTTTTGTTCTCCGCTGCATATGCCGGAAGAGGTCCTAAAATAATTTTGTTTAGACAAGTTCATATATTTCGGTTATGAATATTTAACGTAAGCGTGAATAAGGGAATTGACCCAAATTTCTTGAATGTTCTTTATTCTTCTGCCAAGCTTTCGGAATATTTTATTCCATCATCAGGGCTACTACAAAAGTTACAATTACCATGAATGACCATAATACCAATACAAAAAGTTATGAATATTTTCATTTTTTCATGCTTATAAATGAGCGTTAGAATGAATTTTCTGTACGAGTATTATACATTATTTCCTCTGATTCACTGAATTCTTATTGAAATTATTAGAATATTCACATAAATATCGTTTATTGATCTTTACATTGAAAAATGTTGGTTTGCAGAACTGTTTTCTGTACAACAAAGAAAAGTTGAAGATAAATCCGTGGCAGGAGAGTACCTACATATAATAATGAAATATAACCATGAAATCAATTGCGGGACGGAGATATTCTCGCACGATGATGTTCTTAAAGGTATGGCAGAATGAACAGATATGCCACAGAATTAAAGAAATCTCATAATCCCTACTTCTTGGAACATCTCCATAAATTTAGCGGTATTTTGAGAACCTTTAATCATGGAATATACAGCATTATGTTGAAAACAATAGTTTTTCACTCAAAGGCTACAACTAGTATTCCAAAACTTCTTTTTGAGTTAATCTTCACAACGTCATATTTATCTTATGATTCTGGCGTGCAAGTATAGAAGTTGTTGTAATGATAGGATATTGAAATATATACAGAGTAACCGAGTCGAAATTAATTTTTAATTCAAGAATATTTTCTTGATTTTTTTTTCATAATGTTCCATCATTTCTGGTAGAAATATTTTATTTCATTCTCTTTTTTTCTCATTTATTTCAATTTCCTAATTCCTACTCATTCGAGTTGAAAAGTTACCTAGAAATAGGAAGGTTCTTATAAATCTGGAATATTAAATCCCTCTCTAAATAAATTAAACGAATTATTATTCTTGATAAATACATTTTACAGAATAATTAATATGTAATTGAAATTATTGTCAAAATCATATTGAACACGTCTCAAAATAAATCCATTGAAGATCAAATCAGAAGTACCTTAAAATGTTTCACAGAAAACTTCTGAACTTAGACCTAGGAAAATTGTAGCTAAAAAACAATTGATTTAATGTAATTGGTTTTCATTAGATTCTCACTCCACGTGTATGATCAAAAAAATCCAAACGTAAATTTTTTACTATAATGATCTGAAAATCAATAGAAACGCAGCCTACAAAACTGTCGCTCAGAATAAAGTTTCATGTTGATATTCTGCATTGAATGGAAAACGCTATCTCTGGTTCTATCAATCGATTCGTCCAGAACGTCTACATAGAAAATGAATTAGTGACCGAGCCGGTGGATATTGTTTAATCGATATCGGTAAAGGTCTGAAGAGAAAAGGGCAATAAGAATCGATTTATAATCATTTGGCTCACCTGTGGAGTTTAAATTTTGTATAAGCTGATTAAGTGGTTCTCCAATTCATTTTCATCGAAATATTCTAGGTTTTTTCGAATCTTCATGAGATAGAAAGGAAATAATACTGATCAACAAAAGCTATGAAGTCTACTACTCAAGACTGAGAAAATTTTAGTATAGCATAGGTTAAGAGTAGCTTTAGCTAATTTTCGCCTTTTCATGGCAAATGTATGTACATTTTTTGAATAAAGTCGATTTATTATTTACTATTATCATTATTATAACTTGAATTTCGACGCTCACTCATTCGACGCGACACTTAAATATAAGAAGAAGGTTTTTTCATGTAAACAATTTTTGTTACTTGAATATTGTAGTCGTTTTTTGTTTTTTAAATTTTACAACCAACCAGCTGTTCGAGAAGATCCAAAGTCGATGTTTAGTTGTTGTTAAAATGCCTAGAGCACGTGTACGCGGAATTTATCGCCAGCTTAGTGAATTTGAAAGAGGTCGAATTATTGGTCTACGGAAGGCGGGGTTGTCATTTCGAGAAATCGCTAACCGTACAAACAGAAATCCAACTAGTGTTATGAGATGTTGTTAAGCGTGGTTTCATAATGCCCAAAATCGAAAAAGAGTAGTCACCGGACGTCGAAGAGCACAAATGAAGTTCAAGATCGATGTCTAAGACTCGATTTTTGGCTGATGAGTGGTTAGGAGAACAAGGCCATCCTGTAACTGCCCGAACGGTTTACCGCCGGACAAGATCTTTTGGATTGCAGTATTATCGAGCCCATCTTGTGTTACCTCCGACGGTTGAGCATCGCCGGCAACGATTACAGGTACAGAGAACGTCAACATTGAAATGTGGAATGACATCAGGTCGTCTTTTCTGATGAATCTCGATTTTCCTTGGGTGCAAATGATGACCGAAGAAGGGTTAGACGACGTCAGGGAGAAAGATGTGAACCTCAGTTCGATGTTGAGCTTCATGTACTCCGGACAGTAGGCGTTATGTTATGGGGTGCTATTGCACATGCAAGTAGGTCACATTTAGTCTTTATTGGAGGTAACATGACAGCGCTGCGTTACCTTTAAGAATTAGTGGAGCCATATGTTCTACCTTACCTTACCTTATGTTACCAGAGATAGTTCACACTTTTCTGAAGTGTGAATCCATGTGAATCTTTTGCCATGGCCGCCCAGATCCCTTGATCTTTCGCCCATAGAGCATGTTTGGAACATCATGGGTAGAAGGCTTGGAAATTTACCCCTGTCCCACGGAGTTTCGCGCCTCTGAGACATGAAGTACAGGTAGCTTTAGATAGTATCTCTCAAGAAGAAATAGACTATCTTATTACATCAATGCCGAGACGTGTTTGGGAGTGTATAGATAATCGCGGTGGACAAACAATTTATCAACAAATTTATTGAAAAAAATTTTAAACCCTTCGTTTATTTCTCAAAATTTCAATCATTTACTCCTTGCTATACTATCTATGTTTTACCAAAAATTCAAACCGCTCTTTCTGGGGATATTTTGTCAGTTAGTAAAGTTGGGTATTTTCACGGAAATAAAACATTGTTCTGGTAAAAAACACCAAACATAAAAGATTGCTTCTGATTGTAATTTCAGCAGACTATGGGCTGTAACGCATCGAAAAACGTGACTGTTGAGCATTTGGATGGAGGAGAGAATGGTGACGTTCCTCAAAAAACCACCACGGAGTCCAATGGAAGCGCTGACCGAAGGCAATCAATCCCAATGAGCCCAAAAGATATTCCTCCCATAGAAAGTGAAGAACCACCAGAAGATATGCTCGAAACACCTGTAGTAAATAATATGCAGAAAAAAGGTAAACAGAATTGGTATGGTCTTGTTCCTTATAATGAATTCAAAATCATCTGATTCGACTTCAATTATCGATAAATTACGATGATATTCCTTGACTGAACTCTGAATTTTTTTTAAGATAGTGGTTTGGCCTTCGAACTTGCTTTCGAGGAGGATAATGAGGAAAGTATTATAAAGAAGCACCCACCTAAACGCTTCCAGTTAATAGAAAGCCAACAAACAAGTCCTGTCACTCTAGAGAAACTGCAGGAAAAGCTCGAAGAAGCTGAACTCAGAAGGCAGCAGGTTAAGAAATATGTTTTTTTTTAACAAACCTGCATCATAATCCTTGTTCAAAATTCAGATAAAATTGACCAAATCATTTCGAACATGTCTACGTATAGGGTATACGTACCTTAAAGCGATGTTGCAAAGAGAATTATTCAAATTACCGCATCATACAATATCAACACGTATCGTTGCCAATACTGTATAATATAATATATACCTACCTATTTTTCATATCGAGGATATGAAATAATACTTTAGCCACCGAGAAAAAAATACATTTTCGAAGCCTATTCAAGATGATATCGAGGATTTCACAATTTGTGAAATATTTTGTGTTCGAAGTAGTGCTCTCCATCCTAGTTGAAAGTTATTGACGGTTCTTCTACTGAAAGTTTAGTAACTGAAAATCCTCTAAGATAATTCTTGAATCCATTCTTCAATTGCATACTCGTATATAGGTACCTATATCAAAATGAATCTAAATCTTTTCAGATTTTATCACAACGTGTGCAATCTGCCAAGCAGAGGAATGCTGTAAGGAAACAACCTTCAGAAGTTTCCATGAACGAAGACGCTGATCATTCAAACGATGCTCCTGTTGACGCTGAGAACAATCATCAGTGATAAATAAAATGAAATTATTATTTACGCAACAGTGAAATTTTCTTCAAGTTGTTTTTCGCACAAAATTTCCATTTATTTGGTGTGATATACAAATAAAATTATTTGTAAAAGGTAATATATTTTATTAGGGTTCAACTAATATACAAGGTGTTTCCTTGTACGGTACGAAACTTCAGAGTTTGATTCTTTGGGTCTCTATGAGCATACCTATATCTGGAGTTGCAAGTTTGAAAAAAATTTGTTAATAAAATATTCTGATACCGATTTTGTAGAGTTATTTGAAATGATAAAATCGAAATAGTTCCTTTTCAACTTATGGATTTCATTTTATGTTGTCCATGGATAATTTTATTCCGAAAATGAAGTTTTGTATGAAACAGATCTAAAAGTTTTTGTTGGTTAGTCCGAAAAAAATCGAAACATAGAAAGAAACTAAAAATCGATGTTTCGATAATTAAATTTGACATTTCATGAATTGTAAGTAATTGTTCGTTGGGATTGTTGAGAATCCATAAAACAATCAAAATTTATTGAATTATTCTTAATTGAGAATAATTTATAACAGTCCTTGAAATATCAAATTTAATTATCGGAACATCGACTTTTAGGTTCTTCCTTTGTTTTCCGGAAGCCATCGCGGTGATTCACCCTGTATTACAAATACCGATTTTTTAAACATCAACGCCCTGTATCTCAGAAACGAAGTAAATCCGGACATATGCTCATAGGAAGTTGTTTTGATGACCTAATGACTCATCCTGTAAAGTTTCGTGTTCAATTGAGAAAACACCCTGTAAAATGCAAGTTTCACAATTTACTTTTGTTGTTTTTGCTATATAATTTTTCCTTGGGGATTAATAATCCTTATTCCCATTCTTCTCAAGCCACAAAGGAAACATTACATAACTAAATAGTTTGCAGGTCAAAGCCTCTCGAATAAACATTTTTCATTTCTGTGTGATTATTTTTTACTTCGACCACTTCTTAAAAAAAAAATGCATCTTTCTTGAGCAGGCGCGCAAATTAAGTCTACTCCTCTAAATTTTTTCTCTTGAAACCTGTTTTTTCTGCCAGAAAGCTTATCACTAATTAAATCTGAGACCAAGATCATATTCAGCTTTATTTACTCTCATTGTTTTACATGTTAATTAACATTAATTTATTTATCATAATACCCGTATTCTTTCACTGATTCAATGGGAGTTTTAATAAAATCTCATTCTTATAGTACGATATAAAACAACATTTTATTTATATAACATCATTTACAAACCACTCAAATTCGGAATTGGTTTCAATAATATCACAAAATTCTCGATTTTGTGGTTATAAATTTTATGAATGAAGTACTTAGGAGTAATGTGCGCAATGTTGAGTTCCACAGTAATTATTGAATTACCACTAAATCTGCTGATATTACAGCCTTCCACTGAATTATTTCATTTGAGGTCTAATATTGATCTGCTACGACTGTTATACCACTATTGCTACTATGGTATAAAAGAAGTCTAGAAGATGCCAGAATACTTCAAGGGTCAGATAACAAAGAATGAGTAGAAATAGAATGGATGTTTTTAATGAGAATGACTTCCTTTCATATTTTCACCTTGAAATATATCATTTCAAATAAACAATACATTCACACCTAAATAAATAAATACCACCAAGGTATTCAAGTCACCCTTTTAATAATGATGTGGTTACTTCAATTCCAAGGTGTATACTCTCATAATTTTCTGCACTTTCGATGAAGCACACAAAATTTTCGAATGAAATATTAAAAAAAGATACAACTCACTCCCATTGTATAAGGAATGTGGTGGATTGCTCTACTCCCTATAGGAAATGACTAGATTACCCAAAATCCTTTTTTCGAGAGTAGAGCACACACACGTTTGAGAAAGTGCAAATAATTATTGTGCACTAGTCAGCAAAAATTTTCGTTAGAATTTATTTTTTTTCTTAAATTTCAGAATAGGAAAAAAGCGAATTACTTGCGATATAGAAGTATTTCACTGTTAGGAATGTGATATGGAATGCCGAGCAAAACATGAACAGGTTTACTGCTAAAGTGAAAAAAATTTTTATTCTTCTCAAAACTACAATAGTTTTTCGAGACATGTCTAAATTACACAAATGGTTTTTTTGCAGACCAGTGTGCGATGGTACGGCTCAGGAATATTTGCAGAATTCAATGAATCTCTATTAAAAACAGCCTCGACGAATCAATAGGATTCAAAAAACTGCAGACTAATAATTTAATCCTGTGCCGACCATCGTTGAATAAAATACTGAGTATAATTAATTTATTTCTTAGTTAAGGAACATTTATGACCTGTACATATCCTTAGATTAATATTGTGATGTATGTATTTACAAATTTACACAACCTCATGTATTACTTCATTTTTCGAAGAAAAGTTTGGAATGAAAATTATTTACGTAGTATCAGAAAAAAAAACGCTTTTGCTATATATTATCTGGGTTTTCACACATCCTTTATTATAAATTCTATAATCTTTGAAGATGTTTAACCTCATTCGAAGGGCATTCAGAACTGGATAGAAAAATATAATCTAAGAGAAATTTAAACATAGAATAAACTGCTGTTCAGTTCTTGACTTCTGAAAGCTTCTGAAAAGACTTTCTGAATATACTAATGAAAATATGTTTATAAGCGATTCACTAAGTGTAAGGTATAGTATGTTTTTTCCTTATCAATAAATTGAACTGAAATTATGCTTTCGTACACCAATATATACAAAGAAAAAAATTGTTTTTTGTGCGAAAATTTATATGTATTAGTAAATAGAAGGTATCTAATAGCCATACAAAAACGTTTGATGAATATCATGAATAATGGTAACATGAAAACTATTCTTCATTTGGCAGTATAATTTGCCAATCGAATAATTCAGAAATATCTAAATAAAAAATCGATTATCTCCGAATTTGAGGCAGATATATTGCAAAAAAATGAGATCCAGCAACCAAATTTAACAATTTCTGATTCTCAAGTTGTCCAGGTATATATTTAATCAAATGGCATAAAATTCCAGCATCTATATAAGTATAAAAATTTCCTTTTTGGCTTCATCAATTGAATTAGTTATATTTGAACCATAATTCAAAACTTTTCCTTGAACATCATCTGAATGAGAATCCCTTATGATGAATGATTAGCGATAAAAATTATTCGAATGAAATTTGAATAAGGGAATGAATGAAAAACCACACAAAAAATGTTCAGATGTGGAAGACAACCGCCATCTATTCATACGTTCCTCTTCATTCTTAATGAATTGGTCTCGCCACTAACAAGTAATTCTAACTAACACACAGCCTCTATTATATTATATAATATATATAAATATTATGTTTTTATTGTTGGGTGCGAATCTCAAATTAAATTTAATTATGAAAGTTTGAATGAAACTTGAGATATGAAGATATCTGAGATAACTTGAGATATGAAGATATCTCAATTTAAAGAATTCTTGAATTTCAAGAATATTTCAAGAACATTTCAAGAAATTCGATGTTTTATGGTTGGGTGCCAACATTTCTAGATTTATAGTACATCGAAAAATGAATTTTTGTTTTATAAATATTCCAAAATGCAACCCATTTAGGGGTTAGAGCCATTAGAAAATTACTCTCAAAAAAGGTTTCTTAGCATTATTGAAATTAATTCAAAGTCTCTATCCTTTATAAATTGTTCCATATTATCTATGAAATGTTCCAAAATTGATTGTTTATATTTTAGTTGTCAATGTTGTCAAGTTTGTTCAATGTTCTGAAATAACTTGTTGACTATTCGAAATTACTTTTTTGTGATTTTCAAACAATGTATCTTATTTATCAAAGTTCTAGAAACTCTAGCACACAATTATAAAACACTTTGTACATGAAGGAAATGAGACAGTGTAAATGAGAAAGGCATTAAATTACCCAATTTTCAACAGTTCGCACCCAACAACAATTCTCGAGTATTTTAGAACACGATTTGAGCGATAAACATTTACAATTTGTAAAAACATCTAGAAAGAGTCCTTATAATTGGGGAATTGGGGTTTAGTTATTCTTGATTGCATATACTGGTTCATCCATCCGTGATATTAGTTTTTCGCAGAATATGAGATCACAACCTATGGAAACTGAGCGTTTTCTTATCTTGATAAATGCATCAATAGTCGAATACAAAATGAACACAATAATCAGATCTTCACATAAATAGGTCAATATATACACATCCTATAGAATACAATAAATATACAACTATTTAAAAGTTAACATAACCGAAAACAGAAACATCTAACATCACGGTGAAATTACCAGAAAGTTATAATTCATAAATTTCTGTTTTATCGGCCACTCACCCTTCGTTTCATACTGTCAATTCAAGGCCAACTGTGTCAATTCATCAATTCCAATTTGAATATTTTTTCCTTGAACCGAAAATAATGGTTGCAATGATGCGACTTTCAATTTTTTATACAATATTTATAAAAATATCAATTCACGTTCTGATATGTCGAATTTTTCATAATTTTCTTTATGGGGTGCAGTTGGAATTGTTCTGTGAAAAAAAATGTAAGTGTATAGCCACATTTTTCTGCATAACGTTAATCTTGTGAAAGTTGATGTTTCCCTGAAAGGTTCTCACGATTACATTGAGAAGTATTCAAACTCCATGGATAGTCATATTTTTTCATTTCGAGTTCAAAAGTTTAAGTGTTTATTGGTCGTGAAGCCCGAAGTACCCCTAGTCGACTATCAAATTCATGAAAAAGTGCCGTAACAGGGAAAAGATGACAAAACTTGTTTTATTTGATGGTATGTTGTATCACCATGTGAGTAATATAACAACATATGTATCATAAAATTTGAACGAATTTCTCTATTTTATTTCTTTCTCTCAGTGAGAGGAGTTGGAATTCTGGATTTTTTATTACATTTTCTTGTTATAGCTGAAGAAACTGCCTTTTTGAGTGGTCGATCCATTTCACCGAGTGGAAAAGCTAAATTTTCATTTATGATCAATCACTTTCAGTGAAAATATATAAATCAACTCATTTTATCATAATTTACGAATTGGTTTCTACTGGAATATCAAATATGAATCAAAACTGAAATTGCGATTGACAATAATGTGATATTTTCACTCAATCTATTTTTCCGTATTCTTATCTGCAGTATTCAAAACGTTTTGGGAGGGTGCAGTTGGCAATAGAAGGTGGTAAGTACCTTTGATTTTTATACTTTGCATCCTCCGGAATGTAACTTCAAAGAGGAAGTTTCTTGGTAAAATCCACTTATAACATATTTCCTTTCAGATCCAATATTTCATAGAGTTGTGAGTTATAAGATCACAAAGATGAAGATTCAACTTCGGAAATGTACGCCAAAATGGTTTTTTCATTGAAACAAATGGATATTTCTTATAACTATGCACAACTTCACATAGTCCTTTTCATACAAAGTTACCCCTGATATCATTTCATGAAATATAATTCTTCTGGAAAATGTTTATCATTTAAATTCTCATCAAAATAGGAAATAATGTTGATGCAATACGCGAGTGATTAATTTTGATTCATATGAAGAAATTATCCCACTTGCCTGCCCTTTGTGCTTGTAGGTTAAATACTATTCTCATAAGTCAATATTCATTTAAATCACTTGTTGATGAATGAATGAATTACTGTTAACATGGAATCCTTAGAATTTTAAGGAGAAGGATAGAACATCGAATGGAAGAATGACATCAAAAAAACTTAATGTGATCCCAGAACAAATCACAAGTTCTATCAAACAAAAAAGAAAAAAATGAAGTACCTAATTACACACGTGGAAAACAGAGCTGAAATTATAAAGGCAGTGGTGATTCCGAGCACATGCAGGAAGAAAATGGCATAATATCGAAAACTCCTAAAAGAAGACCTTACAGAGGGCAGATAATAAAATGATTGAACATAGAATAAAACCTTCATCGTACATGATCAAGCTACTGATAAGAGACTATTAAAAAATGTCAACCATTGAAGAGATGGTGAAGGAACAGACAAAAAGTTCATTGAAATCGATAAAAAAAACACGAAAACAACGATGTCAAAAAACTAAAGAACCGGTCGAAAAGATTGACGAAAGAAAACCTTTATGCAGTGGCAAATCCATACGAGGAAAGTATAGTGAAAATTTTCTGTCCACTAGAAAATAAAAGAAACTAGCAGGAAGGTACAGAAAGAGCTAACCTCGAAGATGACTACAGGAATAATTGATGAAACTCAGGCAAGAATGGAAAGAATACAGAAGGATGCTCTACCTAAGATTGAATTAAGACAGTCCGTCTGTGTGTTATGGTATCTCGTGGGCAAGACAAGAATTAGAGCAAAAACAACTGTAGAGATTATCTGATGCGTATAATAAGTTATTTTCAAGCTGGCCGACATTCAGATCTATGTATTAATTCTCCAAAAGCATTATAAATACTTTATCTACTCCTATTGAATTATATATTCATTATACAACTGCTTTTGAATTTGAGCCATTAATAGTATCTATTAACAAACATCGTGAGTTATAATAACTCACTATAATAAATCGGAAAATATGGATCTGTGCTTCTATACTTCTCTGCTTCTATTCGATTGGCCGAAAGGGAACATTCCATTATTGTTATTGAGGGGAGTAATGTCCGAGGGAATGTCACTTTAATAATTTTGATGTTTTCAAATTAAGTTGATATCTAATTATTGTGGATGTTTTGCTGAAAACGATCAATTCAGATAGTGAAGATGAAATATTATATAGGTATAAATTTCCAAAAGATAAACAGCTAATGTTACCATACAGAATTACTTGCCCGAAAAAAAATATAAAGGAGTTTGTAGCAGTAAGGTCATTAAGCCGTCGTTTACAGGGAATGTTTTTTGATATATTTTAATGCATTTTATAGGCAACTATTAAGGCTCTTCAATATAGTTTTATGTCTGCACTCTGTACTGGATTCGAGCTAGCCGAAGCTAGTTCGATTGTGATTGGTGACACTAAGTTTCTATCTCTCTTGTAGTCGGGATCGAGCACTAGTAATGTAGGTCATAACTCACGCCGATGAAGTTTGCAGCACGAGCCGCAGGCGAGTGTTGCTGTAATTCATCAAGTGAGTTATGACCATTACCGCAAGTTGAATACTATACTTTATCTACGACTATATCAATAAATACTAAGAAAAAAATACAGACTTAGAATATAGACAGAAGGAACGGGAAATAAACATATGTGCTCGATCCCGACTACAAGAGAGATGGAAACTTAGTGTCACCAATCACAATCGAACTAGCTTCGGCTAGCTCGAATCCAGTACAGAGTACAGACATAGAACTAAATTGAAAACCCTTAATAGTTGCCTATAAAATGCATTAAAATATATCAAAAAATATTCCCTGTAAACGACGGCTTAATGACCTTACTGCTACAAACTCCTTTATATATTTTTTCGGGCAAGTAATTCTGTATGGTAACATTAGCTGTTTATCTTTTGGAAATTTATACCTATATGATATTTCATCTTCACTATCTGAATTGATCGTTTTCAGCAAAACATCCACAATAATTAGATATCAACTTAATTTGAAAACGTCAAAATTATTAAAGTGACATTCCCTCGGACATTACTCCCCTCAATCACAATAATGGAATGTTCCCTTTCGGCCAATCGAATAGAAGCAGAGAAGTAAAGAAGCACAGATCCATATTTTACGATTTATTATAGTGAGTTATAGTAGTGAGTTATTATAACTCACGATGTTTGTTAATAGATACTATTAATTGCTCAAAAGCAGTTGAATAATGAATATATAATTCAATAGGAGTAGATAAATATGTTTATTTCCCGTTCCTTCTGTCTATATTCTAAGTCTGTATTTTTTTCTTAGTATTTATTGATATAGTCGTAGATATAGTATTCAACTTGCGGTAATGGTCATAACTCACTTGATGAATTACAGCACTCGCCTGCGGCTCGTGCTGCAAACTTCATCTGCGTGAGTTATGACCTACATTACCGCTCGTTGAATAATATACTATTATTCCGAATCACATCAATATTTCATTGGAAACTACGCCTATCCAAAACATCTTGACCAAAAAACTCAATTAAACTAAAAAAAGTTTATTTAGGGTGTCTAGTGTCCAGTGGACAGGTGCAGATAGAGTGCAGATACTTGTTTTCGAGAAACTGGACGTTTTCGAAAATTCGAAGAAGGATTCAAATGGCTTCAACTTTTGAATAAGTTAACCGATTTTAATGTGGAAATGGTCGACTTTGTAAAAAATACTTCTCAACGAAATTCCTACATTATTAGTATGTTAATTGCTTCTGAATGCAATACAGCTGAACAAAGTCCCGAGGTGACTTTGAATTGAATTTCCCAAGTTATAAGTCCTCTATCTTCATCTGAACGTTGTTCCACTGATCACCAAAACCCAGTCTAAACCATAGGGTATCGATAGTAAGTTTACTAAATCCATAAAATTAGCGAGAAACTTACACAAACTGATTTTCAAAAATCCCAAAGCATACTTCAATGATATGCTAACACCCCCTCACTCCCAAAGGAACAACTCCAACTATATACCCCTTCAAAACATCTTGAGGATCCGTGAATAACAGCAGTAGATCCATATTAAGCTTTTATTAGACACAGTAGGCCCCGAACGTTGAATTAGATGCTAGCCTTCGCTCCGTGGATGTTCCTGAGGGATAGAACAGGTTCGGGGGTTCGGACCCCCAAACCCCTTCTGCCCCCCACTCTGCAAACACCGGAAGCGACCCTTTTAGCGTCTCGTGGCAGCGCTGTAAAAGTGCATTCCCGAGCAACTGTTAGCCATTTCGCTTTCCTTAGCTGGGGATGAATTTTCTTGGTCCCTTGCTTGCTCATTGAAGTGAGATGAGGTCACTTTGAAGAATGTGGTTTTTAGTCGTGGGAGGGGAATTAAGTGGCGGGAGAGACTCGAGTTCTGTACGGGATGATGAGGAGGTTTTTCAAGAGACTCGAGTTGAATCGTTCTAGGAAATTCAGTTCATTTGAAAGGGAATGTGAGCTTGTTTAGAGTAAAGTGAGAGATATCATTTTGAATTGTCGTTGATGCATTTGAAGTTCGTTTAGGCTTTTTTCATCGTTTTAAGGCGTTTACTTATGGTTTCACTCGACTGCATTGCTGGTAAATAATGTAAATTGCTTTAATTCAACGAATACAGGGTGTTTCAGAAAAATGTTCCGTATCCAAGAACTAATGATGTTTGAAATTAATTTATGTTAAAATTTTTCTAAGAAGTTTGTTCGAATTGAAATAATGAGATTAATAAAATTTCCAATTGAATAAAAGTATAGAAATATTTCTGCAATATTTCTGAGACTGCGAAAGATTTTCATTTTTTTGTGTACTCTACGTTTATAAGTTCGCTTGAAAATATTGGTACGTTCACTTAATAGATTTTTCTTTCACATAATTCTGGTGCTATTTAATTAATTTTTCTATGGAAACGATACCGAAAAACTTTGAAGACGTTAAATAATGGAATATTCATGTTTTCATCTAAACAACAGCCAAGCTATAAAAGAAATGATACAAAAATCAAGTGAAGCACTGGCAAGCTCTTTGTAATTCAAGGAGGCTGGTCCTTTCAAAAGTGGCAAGGTTTACCTCAAACTTTTTCGAGAGAATGGGCACACCAGTATTTCTAGATATCTTAGAACTGCGTATGCTCATACAACCCATGTAACTTACCAGTCACAGAACTTACGTTGGGATTTTATATGGAGACATCTGAAGTCAAATTCGATTCAATAGTATTTATAATCACTTTTTTAATACATGGCTTACGTTGAATCGTGAAAAAATATTTTTTTAATGAATTTGTTCTGGTGAAATTTGAGGAGACCTTTATGAAATAATGCGAAAACAGATCCTTTTTCGTAGACGTATTTTTCATTCAGCTTTTCATTCCATAAAACACTGCATAAATCTTCTGAATAAGCTCCTCGTTACTATTAGGTTTTTCCATATACTAGTTAAGTGTCTTCACATGTTTTCACTTTGCAGAGGTTATAGTCACATTAGACAGCTAATATAAATGCACTTTTACACTCTCTCATCAAAATACACTACATTTTTTCGAAGCCCAAATGCGGTTGAGAATTCAGGAGTGTCTATAATATAATTTTCACTTCAACTTATTGAACTAATTCTATAGGTACTGGAAAATTACAAATGATATAACGTCGAGAACAACTTATTGAGTTTTTGAAAAGCTCTATGGGATCATCGACGGCCAGAACTTGATACCCATATAGTTTTTAGTCAGATTTGTTAAGGACGGGCTCAAATGCACTTTTCAAGTGAAAAATCTTGAAAAAATTGTATTCATCGAGCATCCTAGTGTGATTATAATGATTCCCTGGTGAACTCAAAAACACGATACCTATTTCATGAAAACTTTTATAGGAACCACAAGTTTGATTTCCATGTTGAAAAACGATATTGTCGAACTTTTTTTGGTGCCACTGGTAAGCCTTAAAAATCTTCAAACAACTGATACTTGCAATCTAACGGATTTCGAAAAAATATCTTTTTCGGTTTCAGAAACATAATTTCAAATTCCAACAACTTGGAGGAGTAGTGTGGACAACCCACAGTTCGAAGAAATATTGGAAACTTTTTAGCATTTTACCAAGTGGATCCTATAAAATATCGAAATGTTATCCTGAAACACCATGTATATTGAAGCCGACGAAATTAACTGATATTTTGTTTAGGTAAATAAGCACTCTCGCCGGAAAAATGTTATCATCATCATGAACAACCTGTCAATGATCTCATAATATGTAGGTAACGCGTAGAGGGAGAAAGAGAGAGAGGTGAGAATTGACTCCAACATAGGAGTGAGACGCATAGGATTTGCATCAGCTGACTGAGGTCACAACGTATTCTTTATTGTTTCTATTGAACTAATCAATACTACTCTATCGTTTATTGAAATTCAAACTTCCTAATCATCTCTTTCATAGTCACAAGACAGAAAGCTCAATCTTTATCTCTCTCTCTCTTCTCTTATATTGGAGTCAATGCTCTACGCAGGCGCATCTACGTATAATTAGATCACTGCTTGAATCAATAATCGCACAAGACCAAATAGAAATCATCCCCTTCAACAAGCAAGCAAATCTTCCCGAATTGCTCCCGTCTTCCTGTACCTGTCTGGAATTATCACACAAACCGAGTATCCTTCACCATTTTACCTAATTATAATAACCACGATTCATGGCCGCCCTATTCCGATTGTGCCATTTACACTGCAGAATCCTTAGGTACGTTCTTCTAAAGCTGGCGTTGCACAGGGCGTAGCACACCGGGTTGATCGTTGAGTTGATATAGCACAAATAGTAGAAAAAGTCCCATAATTGGGGGGGATAGCCGTCCCTTGTGACAGGCTTCAGTAGCACCAGGATGTTGTAGGGCAACCACGTGATTATGAAAGAGAAGAGGATGGCCGATAGGGTCTTGGCAGCCTTCTTGTCCGCCTTCTTCTCCTGCGTCTTCTTCTTCTTCTTACCTGCCACCTTCGTAGCGTTGATCAGCAGATTCTTACCGCCAACCAGCTGTTTCGGTATTATCTTGGCGTTCAACGGTATCCGAATGTCTGGCATGGCTGATGGTCTTCTGGTCACGTGGTTCGAATGAGCTGCGTTCAAAGAGTAACCTGCCAAAAATGATTGGTTTGAAACGGTGAAAGACTTTTATTATTCAGTATAAAGAAACAAGTAACTCAGCTACTTTTCAAGGGCAACTCTATTTTGTACCTCGACGCATAATTCATTTATAAAAAAACATTAATCCAGATACCCACCAAGAAGAATCTTCTTAGAAGGCAAACATTATACTTAACGTACATCCAAGTATAAAGAAACTGGAAAATAATCTTATCGAGCATCTAAAGTAACTGAAGATGAATATTTGAGTTTCTTTTTTGAAAAGGTAACTACATAATCAAAATAACTTCAAATAATCTTGCAATTCTTACTGAAGCACTATTTAGAGTTATTTTACTAATTCAGTTATTATTTTAAAATGTGATTGAATGAATCGATGAGCATTATTGAGGAAGTGTTGACATCCCCTTCTCTGCTTCTTGCTCATAACTAAAAGTCCAAAGGTGTCAATGTGATAATAGTCATAATTACCATCATGCCTGGATACAGCAGTCATTGGTCGATCTTCTGGAATCATCTTGATGGATGGTCCCTCTTCCTCGCCTTCTGCTTTATCTGCTGGCGGCAGTCGAATGAGTATGGTGTAAACTGTGTCTGTGGAAGCTGAATGACTAGCAGCAGATAATCTGTTGGCAGGTGGAAGACTCCGACAATCTCTAGCTGTCATTCTTGTCGGGGTTGCATTGATTTGACTGCCTGATATCAATGACATATCACGTTGATGAGCAGATGACAAATTGTTGTAAGGGTCCCTGATGAATATTAGTTTGTAAAACAGTGATAAATGAATGTTATGAATGCTAAGAATTTAGCTAATTGAAGTGAATTTAACAGAAATTTTTTAATGGAAACACACTATGCTCCTCGACTTAAATCATAGATGAGTTTAATGCCAATGCTCCACAATCGCTTCAAGACCATGAAGATGGAATTCGTGAAGTTATCGAAGACTTGAAACTAATAAGTAAAAACTTCTTCTGTTATCCCATTAATTTAATCCTATTAGGCGTATAATGCTCATAAATGATAATTCAGGGAACGATTACAGGTATTATATTTCTTCAATATTTTTCAGGAAGGTAAAGAATGAAGTTTTAATGATTGAAAAATGTATTTAGAAATTAGTAAATATAATTATATTTATATAAGATATAAAAAATATTTCATCAATACAATACAACTAAACTAATAGTTAATCCTAATGATAAAAGTTATAAAAATAGAACAATGAATAGAAACAAAACAAACAAGAATATATATTATCGAATATACTGAAACACGATTATCAAGCTGATTTTAACTTATTTCTGTTATCCCATCAATTTCATCATAAGAGGCGTTTAATGCTCATAAATGATAATTAGGAGATGTTTTAAATGTGCATACTAATTCTTGAAAACAGTTACAGAGATTATATTTTCTCAATATTTTTAGGTAGGTTCTATTCGTTGAAAATTTTTTTAGAAGTTAGTAAATGTTTGGATAATGATAAATGGTACATAAGAACATAATAAAATATAAAAAATTTGACAATACAACTAAAATAATAGTAAATCCTAATGATAAAAGTTATAAAAATAGAACAATGAATAGAAACAAAATAAAAGGAATATCATAGAATATATGATATTTATTGGTTTGGGACTCATCTTCTTGGGACAGATTACTATTGAATCTTCTTTCATTCTGTTCTGGCCATCCCTTGGAATATTTCCAAAAGTTCATCACGAGTCTCAATCAAATTTTCTATTGAATTTTCTTTTTTTATCGAGTTCAAAGCCGATAAGTCATTCTCATTTACATTTTTATCTTGTCCTTTTGAAATTTGATTTTTTAGTATAGATGACAACTTATTCAAGTCTCCGTTATTCAATTCGTTTTTGTTTTTTTTTTGCTTTTTGTCTCTTCCATCAGGTTTAACTTTTTTCTTCTTTGTTCTTTTATTATATTGCATTGTTTGAATGTCGTTAGTTTGGAATTTTTCCAGGAGAACATGCCGTTTTTTCTTTTCCTTTCTGATTGTCTTGTCAATTTTTGATTCACACGTTTGAAAATTTTCCAGGAGAACATACCGTTTTTTCTTTTTCTTTCTGATTGTCTTGTCAATTTGTGATTCACACCTATCAATAAAGAATATTAATATAGTATCAAAATAAAATATCTAAGAGCTTCTTCAGTGATTGGTTCATTTACTTACATTTTTCGTTTTTTGTTAGTAGACATATTGAAGGTCTATCGAAAAGAATGAAACAATCTGGCTCCTACTTTATATACTTTGAAAACGTCTGAAAAATCTGAAAAAATAATTAATGTTGTAATAATTCATCAGAAATCTATTGAAACCCTGAAGATACACAAATTATTTGTTAAGAGATTAATCACTAAATAATTAATATTAAGTATAAACTCTTTGATGGAGAGTTAATCCGGGAGACTTTATGAAGATGAGACCTAATAGAATTTTTGTGGTCTATGTTTGTAACTTTACTGGAATGCTTATTGCCCTCTCACCTTTCTAACGCGACGCTCATGTGTTTGGCAGTTATATTTAAAATTGCAAAGTGATAACGTGTTTCTACAAATGTAAGTAATTCTTTCAATTTCACACATTTGAGTGCTGTCTTTTTGTATTAGTTCATACGAACAAATTCCTTATCTATATGAGAAGTGTACATATTTATTCTTTCTAGAATCTAGGCATAACCTATATATCCGTGATCTGCAAATGTACATCGCCGTCATTTCCGATAATCGATGAATGTTTGGGATTCTTCAAACATAAATTGATAGAAGAATCAACGTGTTAAAAAAAAACGGACGTGGAAGTAATGTTGTCACCATACAATTGCATATGAAAGAATCGCTTCCTTACACATAGTTCTGCTACAATTGTTAATACTAAACTTAATATTAAGGTCAAAATAACATAAATAACAGTGGTGATTCGAAATTAATATACTTTAAAAAATATATCATCGAACTTACCTAGTATTGAAAAGATCACTTGACATCTACGATGGACGCACTTTTTGTCGCGTAAAGAACAGGTAGCCATCACAACAAAATGATGCTGTATTTCAGTCGGTTAATGCTAGATGGCGATGATTGGTCAAAGATGATCATTTCTCAAAATGTAGTAACGTTTTAATATCATCAGCATCTGCGATAATTTTAAACAGAAAATAACGGGATAATACATATATAAATGGTGTTTTTTTAGAGCTATAGAACTTTAAATTGCAATAAAACAACGATGGATTATTCGATTGACATGAATTTTATTTATCCGCAAGATAATCTTGTGGCATTACATTTTAAATATGATTTCTGGCATATGACCGCCACAGCTTGCTCGGATGTAGTCCAATCTGGACGTCCAATTTTCGATTACTTTTTCCAACTTTTGTGGACGTATATCGGCAATAACACGGCGAATGTTGGCTTCCAAATGGTCAAGGGTTTGTGGCTTATCCGCATAGACCAATGACTTTACATAGCCCCACAGAAAGTAGTGAAGTGGTGTTAAATCACAAGATCTTGAAGGCCAATTCACTGGTCCAAAACGTGAAATTAGGCAGTCACCAAACGTGTCTTTCCATAAATCGATCGAGGCACGAGCTGTGTGACATGCTGCGCCGTCTTGTTGGAACCACAGCTCCTGGACATCATGGTTGTTCAATTCAGGAATGAAAAAGTTAGTAATCATGGCTCTATACCGATCACCATTGACTGTAACGTTCTGGCCATCATCGTTTTTGAAGAAGTACGGACCAATGATTCCATCAGCCCACAAAGCGCATCAAACAGTCAGTTTTTCTGGATGTAACGGTGTTTCGACATATACTTGAGGATTAGCTTCACTCCAAATGCGGCAGTTTTGTTTGTTGACGTAGCCATTCAACCAGAAGTGCGCTTCATCGCTAAACGAAATAAAATGGACGTAGTGCGCGATACGTATTCCGCACAGAACCATTATTTTCGAAATAAAATTGCACTATTTGCAAGCGTTGTAACACTTCTACTCAATTCGCGAGTTTTTCCATAGAGAACGCACTTCTTGTATCCAATAGTGAATTAACGTTTCATATTAACTCAAAATATATTAAAATAAATACCCAAATATATCAAAAATTCAGAAAACAAACTTCGAGGGCGCCAAACGACGTGAAACAACCGATGACACTAGGAGAGCAAAAATTGCCACACCTGAGATTTCAACGGATAGATAAATAAAAAAATAAATATTCTGCTTATTATAAATTCGACAATTAGGAAAAATATCGGTTTCCAAATATTCAAATTTGCATATTTAAGCGGGAATCACTCAAATAAATATAATATATTTCATCCAATATAATATACATTCATAACGATATAGTAAAATTATGGATTTGAAAATATATCACAATCCGACAACGTAATCTAACCATGTTGGGGACATGTGAAAATTGCGTATACTATCTCCATTCTTTTTTTACTCTATGGAGAAAACCCATTTTTTTTAATATTGCCGGTTTCGTGAATTTTCAGACACCTCACAGCTTATTTCTCGTTTCCAAACTATACAACACCCAGTATATCATATTATCCTTCCAGTTTGGCCCCTTCGCGAATTCAAAACATGGACCCAATCCAAATCACCAAGTAACCTTGCCACTACCTAGCTGTGCCGCTCCAAATCCGTTGACCTACGTATTTTCCGACTTTCCCGGATTGAGGTCACAGATGCACATTAGTCCCAAGTTGCCAGGGCAACGGACACCAGAGCGGCACGCTCTCTCGGATCCCGTTGCACTTCTTGGGATTTAATCACGTTAAAACTGGCATTTCTGGACTATTTGATCCTTCATTCCAGATTAAGGCTCCGATACCGAAAGGAAAGATGCGGAATTGAGAATCGGAGATGAGGAGTTTTCCCAATTACGGCCGGATATCGACCGGCGTTAGGTCCTGTTTCGCTCGTCTATCCCTCTGAACGTTGAACCTTCCGAGGGGGATGAAATTATGAGTCACGGCTCAGAATCCCGGCATAAGATGCCGTCTACACGACGATCTCACTTTCGTCCTCGATGGCTTTCACGAAACGTTGATTGACGTGTCTATTCTGTGGTTTTGGATCAAGTTCGGTGGTCGAGCTAAAGTGACAGGGAATATTGAACTAATTCGAGTTTGACGGTCGAATTGTTAGGAAGAGATCAATCAATTTGATGGTGGGTTTTGCAAAGATATCAATTTACTCGATTTCTGGTTTTTCGTGGTTGATGTCTGAGTCTTTATAGGTTAGTATACCAACACATGTTCAAACATGTTGTAGTAAGGTTCTATTCAACTAGACTTTTTATCTCATATTGACTTGCTTTTCGAAAATCTTCACGGCATTTCACTCAAGTAATTCTGTGACAAGTTTCTATCTCTATCTCTACCTGCATATTTTATGACACTTTTCGAAATAACTTTCAACGCTGAATTCAACGATATATCATACATTGTATGATATATCGTTGAATTCAGCGTTGAAAGTTATTTCGAAAAGTGTCATAAAATATGCAGGTCCGTATTGAAAAAAATGAGGTTGAGGGTGGCCCAGAGAGTACGAAACGTTGGATACGAAATCTGATTACGTCAAATTGAGGATAGTTTACTGTCGAATAAAAAATTCCTGTAACATTTTTTGATAATATTTCAAATAAAGTAGGAAAAAAAGAAAAATCAAAATGACAAAATTTACTTTTCTTATGATATCTCAATAACCGGCCCTGATAATCTCGATTTGTTTGAACTGCTTGATAATGCTTCTATGCATGCAACTTTTTCTCCATTTGACCGACCTTCTAACTCTTATGGTTTAAAAGTTACCAATACAATCCCATTAAAAAAGTGGCCACTCTGTATAGGTTTGAACGTTTACTGAAAAAACGTCAAAAATGAAAAACATAATAAAATAATAATAAAAGACATTATCCGCCTAGAATTTCCAAACTATCTGAAAATATTCGATAATGGAGTCAAGTATACATCTGTTTCTTGATTAAAAAGAATCTTTTGGGATTTATACCTTTTTAGAGAGATTCTAGGAGAGCCAATCTTGTACTTTGATTTTGCATGTGGATAATTTTCGAAATTGTTATCAAAGGCATGATGGTCCTAATCCTTTGAATGATTTGCATATGTTGAAAATAGACTTCTTCCTCTTTTTAAATTATCTTCTTGTTTGTCCAATGTAAACAATCATTAAAGAAGAAGAAGTGGCAAAAACTTGCCAATAAAGGAGCGCAATCTTTTTCATTGGCCCAGAACCTTTCTGAAATATAGGTATATGTATATACCCTACAAGAAAGAGTTACAGAAAAAGCTGAAAAGGAAAGGTAATCTTTCTGGATTATTCCAAGAAGTTTCTTCAAAACTTCGGTATTTCATTTATCTTTCCCACTCTCTTCACCAGAGACAACTATTTCATAAAAACTGGCAATAGAATCTAATTACTAAAGTATATTCACCAATCTGAGGAAGTTTTGAGTGATCATTTTGGGCGACTACGCTGATTTGCAATGGAATTTCTTTGTTATTATCACTGTACAGTGAAATCATTCGGTGTCTATTACATGAAGCTGAATGAATGTTAATTTTTCCGTTCAGTTTATAATTAGTTTTCAAATCTTACCTTATAACGTTGAGCGAAGTACACCTCGATACTGAACTCTGGAGAGGGGTATCTAAACTAACTGGTGTAATACAGCCCTGGCCTTGTTCACTGGGGCTTTCTTCTTCTGTATCACTATCTTCTCTGCCCGAGTGCCACCATGCTATGCACCAGGACCTTACTCTTTCTACACTACTGAACCAGCCTGTAGGCCTCTGAAAACAAGGAAAAATTGCATTTATTATTGTGTCATGAGATAATAATTCATATTTGATAAAAAAATTAATTGAAAGGAAAAAAGGATAAATGTCGGTGAAATTATACCACAACTCAATCCCATTGTCTTAAGACTATAATTATGAAAAATGCTCAGTTACAAAAAAAATTCAAAAAATGAAAAACTTTTTTTTCTTATTAAATAACGCTTGTTTCAAAAATAATTCAACAAATTTAATTATGTATTGTATCGGAGCAGTGGCGACGACATTTTTCAAGAACTAGAGGGGCCAGATTTTTCAAGGAGCGACAAGATTTACAGGTCTATCAAGTTTACGTTGAATTCATGTTATAATTTTTGGATCAAGCGATATTTCAAGAGGGATAGCCAAAAATAGATTCTCATATTTTTTTTCACCCAATAGAGTTCACGGCAATAGCAGTTTTTTTGGATGAAATGATTGTCACATATCGACGCAAAATTTCAGGTTTATTGCACTTAAACAGCTTCAAACACTGCTCAGAATCATTAACACGTTGTTGCTTTTGATCGATAGTCGATAGTGAGCTCGCACGGCACCCATTTTGCACACTACATTCTCATGAACAAATATTCGTGAATGATATGATGTACACGTTCAGATGATGTCTTCACAATGTCTGCTATCTCGATCAACTTCACTTTACGGTTATTCAAAATTATTTCGTGACCTATTTTGATTTTTTCGGTGACATCCTTTTTTGGGCATCCACTGCATTCGCCGTCTTCGGTGCTCATTTCACCACGTTTAAACTTAGCATACCAATCAATGATGGTTGGTTTTCCTGGTGAAGACCCCTGAAACTCTTCATCAAGCCAAGATTTTGCTTCAACTGTATTTCTTTCCTTCAAAAAGCAATATTTTATCATCACATGAAATTATTTTTTTTTTCATCTTTTTTCAAATAACAAAAGTAGCTACACACACAACGCAATATCTCACAAACTAATGGTCGGACTGCTGTCAAATTTTGACACGTATCGTTTGAAAGTTGATACTAACTAAAAATCATATGAATCATATTTTCCTGGTGCAGACCCTGGAAACTCTTCATCAAGCCAAGATTTCGCTTCAACTGATCCCTTCCAGAATCAATATTTCACCAGTACACGAAATTCTTTTTTTTTTTCATTTTTTTTCAAATAACAAAAGTAGCTACCCTCACAACGCAATGTCTCACAAATTAATGGTCGGACTGCTGCCAAATTTTGACACTTATCGTTTGAAGGTTGGTACTAACTAAAAATCATATGGATTTAATACTAGCACCGCCATCTGTGCATCAGACCGGAGAGTTCTCAATTGGCCTAATATTGTTATTCAATCCTTATTTCCTTTTATCCTCAAATCGAAGTTGGCGTCATAACGAAGAAAACTATAACGAAAACAACCGTTCCCCAATTTCCGATGTTTATCGTTAATTTCCATCGTAATATTTCATTGATCATTTCCTTACTGAAGACGATAAATGCGGCTTGAAAGCTTTGGAAGTAGCACGCAAATATGTTATTTATGAGGGGGTGCGTCTCCATATTCTAGAGTTGATATCCCTTTCTATTGATGAGATTTAACACTCCGCCTACTCCTTTTTCAGGACAATGAAGAAAAGATTGCTCCGTCTTCAGTCCTTAAATATTTCTATGCTCTCGTTTAGGAAAGACTGAAAGTATATCTATAAGAAAATAACATCATCATGGTTTGCAGACAATTTTTTCAATTTTGAAGAAAGTATTTCCTTGAGGAAAGGTTAATAGATTTTTGATAATCACTGACATTTCTAACATTAACTTTCCAAAGAACCCTTGCGACCTATATTGCTAAAATTTCATAATCAGAACCACTAAATGAAAAATGAATTGACCACAAAAGCGACGCAGTTGATATAAAATACAAATTTCAAACTCCTTCCTATATTGCAAGCTGAGCATCAGAACCGAAAAAATTCAAGAACAATATTGGAAGAAAATTGTTGATATTTTTCCTCTATGTATTGAAAAACTATATTTAGTGTACAACTTTGCAATAGACGGCTCTAGCGGTAAGTGGTAGTCAAAATAGATAGATTGTAGATGTCATACAATAGACTAAGGTATTTGAAAACACAACGCCATCGAAATATTAGTCGATTTGTGTCTGCATTTTAGAGTTATTCTCGTAAGTAATTGCACAAGTGCATCAAAATTACCGATAATTTTGCATGACAGCGTGTTGTCATAAAAACTGCATGAGTTCATTTTCATTTTTGGAGAAAGAGCCCGACACCGAAGGTGGAGGGATCTTTCTCCAAAAATGAAAATGACCGAATGCAGTTTTTCAAAGAAAACACGCTGGAATGCGAAATTATCCGGTAATTTTGATGCACGAGTGTAATTCGGGGGAATATTTCCCGAATAAACTGTTACATTACTTGTCAAACTGATTTAGAATGGAATTGCCATAGATTCGAACTGTGTAAGATGCATAGAAACTAAGCATCTATGAACAGAACAATTATCGCAGTGCAGTTTCGCTTCCTACAATGCAATTATCGTAAGTAATATCATAAGGGCATCTAATTTATCCGAAAAGAATCGAAAAAACACGTTGCTAAGTAATATTTTGACAAGAAGCATGAGTGCTGGTGGCAACAAAAATCCGAGTCGAAGACGAGGATTTTTGCACCTGCACGAATGCTTTTTGTCAAAAAATATTACTTTGCAATGTGTTTTTTCGATTTTTTTCACAGGAAAAATTAGATGCCCGAATGGTATTTGACAAGACTATTTCCTGAGTAAAAGATTATTCTGCATGCATTACCTATGTATAGGTATTAATTTGAAAACTGAAAAACAGATACTCAATTTTATTTCATCCAAAATACTAAAAATTTAATTATTTATGGTACAATTAAAATATAAATTGCAATTTTGGTACACGGTAGGGGTATTGTTTGAAACTTTTGTTGATTCATTGAAGATGTGGGGTGTAGGTACATCATTAATGTAATCTGTTAAGTGAGAAGCGGGAGGAGTGACTGCAGGATCTTCTGTTTTCTGCTTTTCAGCTGGAGGTTCTGAGGTGTCACTTCTAAGGGTGTTTATGATGTTGGAGTAGTGCTCATTATCCATTTGCAGATAAGGTTTAATTGAGTTGGCTGAACTGTGGCCAGTAATTTTAATTAATTGTTGTTCACCTACCCCTGCTTTAGCTAAGTTACTGACTGCTGTCGACCGCATAGAGTGGTTTGTTATTTTTATTCCTTTTGTATTCAATCCTGCCTTCTCTGCCGCTTCTTTAGTCCATTTCGAAAGTTCATTTTTTCCCACTGGAGTGTTTTTGTACCATCCACTTGAAAGTTCTTTGTTACATGATGGGTTAATCGTTAAGAATAATCAATCAGTTGTTATTCTAGATGAACGTTTAACCATCAGAATTTTAAATAGGCGGACTGGACAAAAGGTTGGGTTCTTCGTGTTAGGGACCAGCCATTTACTTTCGGCCATTTTTTTTTCTCCACCCTGTGCCGTTTTATTGAAGAGAGGATTATATTCTACTCTTCCTAAAAAGTTGGATTTTTGAAAATCAGTTATTCAAAAAAATGTGTATTCTACCTGTTTTTATCCCAGAATTATCCACTTCCTCTTTAAAATAATGAACTTTGCAGTTTACTGCTTCTCCACCTCTCCAGGCAAATTCCACTGAAGCGATATGGTAAAATTTCCGTTGGAGTCCTGCTGGAGTGTTTTCATCCCATAATAAAACCATTGCATAATACTCATCCAATTTCAATGAAGCAGAGCTGCACTTCCTTTTATTTGCACACATCTGCAAATTCCTTCTTTTCGCATTACGAGCTTCCCTACTAGACTTAAAGATAATGTCTTTAAATGGGTCAAAAATTATTTTCCACTTCACAAAATACATTTCTTGCATTTTTTTTGCAACGGTGTTCCACATTGTCTTCACAACTAGTTCTTTGTAATTTTCACCGTTTTCCTTCTTCATATTCCACGCCCAATCTTTCAGAATTAGGTTTAGTTGTTCTAAAGTTGTGTTTTCCATAAGCTCATAGTTCTTTGCTTTGCAGAATGTCATGAACTGTTTCCATATTGAAGTATGAGTGCTGAGGGTATTATACGGTATACTTTTCTCAATCGCCAGATCAATATTAGATAAAGAATCGCTTCCAAAGCGACTCATTTTCACGATATAAGCTGACTAACTAGCACTCGACAATAAAATCAGAAAAAATTGTTGAGCGTCGTTTTCTGGTGTCCTTGGAGATTATAATTACGTTTGTTTTCAAAGGTATTGTAATTTTTGGTGACAACAACTGTCAAGTTTTGCCGCGGGTAAACGCGAATAAACTGCTGACAGGTCCTGCCAAACAGTTTTTCCACCTAGAAACCATTTGTAATTCAAAATTGCGCGTTTCTGATTGGTACAAATTACGACGAGGGAAATAGTCGCTGTAATTTTCGATAATTGTTCTCCAGATACATAGAATTTTTGACAGGAGGGAAATATTCGATTAAACATGTCAGTTTCAATTTTATGCTTCAATATGAAGAAATCTGCGGCTGAGGCACATCGAATGATCGCTCATACCTATGGTGACGCCGCTATTAATGAAAGAACATGCCGAGAGTGGTTTCAACGCTTCAAGAACAGCGAATTTGACGTCGAAGACCAGCATGGCGGTCAAAGAGACAAGTTTTTCGAAGATGCAAATTTGGAGGCATTACTTGATCAAGACTCGTGTCAAACGCAACAAGCATTGGCAGGATAATTGGGTTTGACGCAACAAGCCATTTCAAAACGCCTGAAAGTCATGGTAATGATTCAGAAACAAGAAAATTGGGTGACATACGAGTTGTTTGCTTGTGAACAGCTGCTTGCATGACAAAGACGGAATTGATTTCTGCATCGCATTGTGACTGGAGACAAAAAATGGGTTTATTACGATAATCCCAACCGCAGAAAATCAAGAGGATATCCCGGCCATGCTTCCACGTCGACGTCCAAACCGAATATTCACGGTTCCAAGGTCAAGCTTAGTATTTGGTGGGACCACCTCGACGTAGTGCATTATGAGTTGTTAAAACCTCGAATTTCGGAAAAAAACGGCGGAAGCAAAGTTGTTCGCCTATGTATAACTTCTTGTAAAATTTCATGTTGATAGCTCAACTTAGACCATAGAATATTCAAGCTGATCGCATCATCAGAACCGTAACCGGAAACATAGAAAATTAAACCTCCAGTTAAATGTTTAAAACAAAGTAACAGAAAATTATTCACTAACAGATTCAAGAAAATTTATGCAACAGTAAAATACCCATAGCTGGAAAGTTAATCATATCTCCAAAGCAACCTTTCTCTCTTATTTTGGAATGAAAACTGTGTACTGCATTATCACCCAAGGGAGCATTTATTTTTTTTTAGATCATTGACTCTATCCGAAAGTTTATGGTTAACGCATTTTGAAACTGAATTTAATAATTTAAACTAGAGCTGAAACGACTTTTATATATAGCAGGTTTGAGAATTTGAATTGAAGCAGTAGTTCTACCTACGTATTTGCGTTGAATTTGGCGATATTGTAGCTATATGAAATGATCGATATAGAGGGGCAAAGACACGGTTAAGGATTTAAACTGAAGAAAATTAGAACAGGTGGGCGCTGGGACGTGAGTATGAATAAAATTAAGGTTTCCCGCTCAAGAAGGCGTTCATATCATAAAGGCAAAAGCCTGAGAAATATTTTAGTCCATCGACTCGGAATAACGAGCTTTAAAGGAGTCAAGACTTTATGAGCATCACATTCGAAATTGTCATCATTGATAACACGGGTGTAATATATGTAGTGTAAAATTCCACGGGGCATTAAATTAGTCAGCTCGACGAAGATAAGCCTTACCTATTTCGCAAATACGCTCGAGATTTCAATGGGTCCATAACAATGGATTCAACAATCCTCTTCAGGAATTTTATTTTGATGAGCAGCTTGATTGGCCGTTGCGATAGTGATTCGTATAATTTCTGCTTGAATCCCAACAAAATAACATAAAACCAGCTATCAACAAAGAATCAGGAATGGCCCATTAAGGAAGTAAATCGCTGATCCTGAATATGGCTTGTTAAAGGATAACAAAGGACAACAGTACAAAGAATCCTTTGTAGGAAAACAACCGGACGACTTGACCTCGTGAAAACATTGGATGTATTTCCTTCGTCCTACGCAAAGAAGAAATTGTTGACAGTTCACTTTGATTATAAATATCTTCTGTAGAACATGGGCCTGTCTGAAGAACAATTTGACAAACTCTGCCTAGATCAAAACAGTTGAAGACTCTCTGTACCAATGTTCAAAACAGACCAGACTTAAGAAGCACACTCCTAAACAAGGCATTTCTTAATAATCAAGAGGATGATGGACTTTCTAAAGTTTGCTGATATGAGGCAATATTCTGGGAAATGGTTAAATTGTTTACTATAATACAAATAGCAAACTGGTAAGAGACGACCTAAAGATAGAAACCATAGAACACATAAAGAAAGATACAGTGAGTTTATTGGAACTAATGAGAAACCACTTCTGCAAGTATCTTCTCCAAAGCATTTTTTGCATTGTATAGCGATGTCAAGGCATTCCATCACCAGGTGATCCGGAGTTTATTCTTTTTTGCTAAACTCATTCTCATGAGGCGCTTCCTAAGGAGGCAATGTTTTGTAAGTGTTTCTCTTCCGGTTTTTTTTTTTCTTAAACCAATTTCTTGTAGGTACATTTATTTACCACAGAATATTCTGGACCAATGAAAGGAGTTTGTGTTTCTTTTCTGGAAAATATGTGGGCCTCTTCATTTTCTTCAATTCCCGAGTGACCAGAATAGAAAACCCATACAAGGGATGTGAATCATATCTCGAAATAAACAGTAAAAGAATGTGAAGAAGATCAGACGAGAGAAAAGAAATAATTTTTGATCTACCGTAAAATATTCGGAGCTAGGATTTATATAAGAATACTCGCAAGAACCTGAAGTCGACATCCTTCAAATTATTAAGCAGGGTTCACATAAAACTGGTCGTATTTCTGAATTTCTGCTTTCTAGGTAAACGACCCGTATATTTGATCTAATTTTCAATCTGACCATCTCTACTAGTAAATATATTTCATAAAAAAACACTATACTCCGTTTTCCTTTCCAGATACGGTATAATAAAATAAATTTTATGGTTTGTGGAGATATACTGTCCATCAAATTGGGGATGAATGAAAAGTATACATTTAAGAGTTGATTTCACTTTTTCCCTATACAACTCCTTCCTATGGTGGAGTCGATTTACATATCATATGAACCCAACCATACTCTCCAATATCCAGCGTCTTTTTCTTCGAGACGTGCGTCCTGGCGTCGACTGAGTGAATCAGTGGCGGCTCGTGAATTTTTTTATCATATGTTGGCATATATGTTAATTTTTTAAAGTTTTCGCTCCATTCTAAAGCTATTTATGTTCAAACGAAATTTTCCTTGAAAATAGATCCGATTATGTTGAATTTCAGTCTATATCATTTGTTTCTATTATCATTATTTTCATCCTTGTTTATAGATCAAGGATTTTGATGCATTTCTCATAAAGTTTTTTCTAATCATAGGTTTTGTCAATATGCGATCCAGAAAGCATATCCATTTCAATTTTTCATTGTTGTTTTCATTTTTTCTTTGGAGCCACGTGAATAAGGTCTAAGCCAATGCTCCACATAATATACCTCAAATAATAAGACCTCAAAAATGGAATTCATGAAAGAAATAAAGGACATCCAGCCATATATGTAAATGTGTTAATTGGTCAAGAAAATTACATGAATTCTGCAACCATATCAGCCATTTGACTGATATCGTTTTCCATTGTACCTTCCTCTTCACAATGGAATAAATATCCATTGCTTTCTCTTAAAATATATTCGTTTTCTCTTAATAACGAAATTAAACGTCTTTTCCAATAGAAAAAGACTTGAGGCGACAAAAAGCAATTAGACATAATGTCTATGTCTAGCCGAAATTGTCGTCACAATACTAAATATGAATATACCTGCATTAGTGTAACAATGGTCTTTCGTGGTACTTGTGCATACAACTTTCTCATTCATAGGGTTCTCAGAAAGATACAATAGAGAGTATCTTTCTCCTACCCTAATTAGTGTGCAGACACCATGACACCATTGCGCAAGCATACAATTTAGAGAATAAGAAAAGGAAGAAGAAATTAAGGGTGCACAATATGATTTTATATTTGTAACCCAGGTATAAAACTGGAAAAAAGAGTGTTCAGTGAAGTAAGTTGGGAGGTGATGACCAGCTGAGTTAGTAGAGTGTTCAAGGGTGTTTCCAAGTGCTGTACCACAATGAAGTTCTCGTCTGTCGTACATCAGTGTTTCAATAATCCTCACGAAAACGCGATACCCCAAAGACTTTATATTTGAAAATATATTCAACAAATGTATGTTTTTGATGCGAATTGATTTTAAGCATATTCATAGGGTACCCAGGTACTACCTATATAAAAAACCAGTAAGGATAAATTTGGCGGCTTAGGCCAAAAATGTAACTTTTCTGAGCCGAAAAGAGTCTGGGAAAGTTTTTTGCGTAGCTTCGAATCGGAAAACTGATAAGGGTATGTTATGATTCGAAAAAGGCATTCTTGAAGGGCTTCAGAAAAAAAAATTATTCAAATCAAGCTTGGAAGAACTACCGGTCTCAGACGAGAACTCGTCGCTACGCTCCTCCAATTGAATGTCTTCAATTCAAATTAACTGTTTTTGATATTTAGTTGATATATTATGGAAATAATGGTTTTAACGTCTGTGAATTAAAATATGAAAATAAAATCACGGCTTGCCGACAATTTTTCAATTCTGTAAAAAGTACCTCCTCGTGCGGGACTCGAACCCTCAACCTCTGACTCACTAGTCCGATGCTCTAACCAATCGAGCCACCGAGGAAGAAGCAATACCACCACGTACGTAATATATTATAATAAATAAAACGGCTGATATTTGGAAATGAATGATGAAAAGAAAAAGAAATATTATCCAAATATTGAAATTAATATTTCTCATTTTTAGAGCCTCCGATATCTCCAGCTCCGCCCCTGTACCGAATCCCGTTGTAGTTCATTATTATCGGGTTATAGTATGGCAGGTTTGGGATATGGAAGTCTTTCTTCAGCGCGCATCTGTGCCGCCGCTCTCCCTTGATGCTCTCCCACGGGAGCCCCGCACAAATTTGCGGTGGAGCGTTGCTTATAAAGAGGACCCCGATTGCGTTTGAGCATAAGTTCACAGAGGAACGATAATAATCGGTCTATGCAGTTAATTCTTGTTGGTGCCGCTACAAGTTTGCAGTTTCAGGAATCTAATCAATTATCGTATTACTCTGGCCTTGCAGTCCGCCAATTCCTTGCGGGAAAGGACCGCTGATTACCACCAAAACTGTTTGGAGATTAGGGCGGAGAGCATTGGTTCAGTAGATTGTTTGATAAAACAGAAACATTCCAAATTTAATTCTTATTTCATTATTTTCACCTGTAACCCCTCAAGTTTCAAGGATTTGTGAACTAAAAAATTAATCAAACATCAAGAGCTTCTTACCGAATATGAATGTGAAAGCTATTGAAATATACCGCACACTTCAATAAGAGAGAAGAGACATCAATCGTTCATAGAAGTTACCAGTTGGTAGGTAGTTGGAAAACCCACTAGATCAAGTCTGGAAATATTTTTTGGACAATCTGTCTACGAAAGCGTTCACACTTATAATGAAGTTTCTCTGTCTATGAAATCTCTACCATGTTACAAACAATACCGTGATACAACATATGCAAGTAATCCTGGAAATTTTTCGTAGTAACGAAAGCATTAATGTTTTATATGCGGAACTTGTGAAGAAAGGAGAATAAACTGATTAATAAAATGTAGATAGAAGGTAGACGGTCCTAATGGAGTTGTCTTCAAAATTCCTCACTGGGCATACGTACGTTGATTTAACGTTTATTCAACGTTATATCGTTGAAATTCACATTATCGGTTGAATTTTCAGCGTAATTATTTTGGTGATTATTTGGTAATATTGATGGGTCACATTTCAATTCTACTCAAAGAATTATGAATCACAAAATCCAGTGACCCGCTTACGTTAAACACCTTGTACAAAATTTGAATTTCTATTATGTTTCTTATGAAGAAGAGCTATTTTGAGTAACCTGGAAGGACAAGAATGATATTTTTTTATATTTATTTGTGATTTCCCAACAGTCAAAAATTTTACGGTTGTATAGTATATCATATATACATTTGTAGTGATTTTGCTAATCCACCAAAGTTGCTCATAGCACGCCGGAATTGTCCGTTTATGTTAGAATATGGAATCCAAGCAGGGCCAAGCGCGGTTAGAACTTGGATGAGTGACCGCCTATCAGTGATCTCAGAATGAAACAAAGCAATCCCCTCAAAAATTACCTTGGGTCTAGTATGTCTCATCCTCGTATTTGGAATATTCAGAGTGTACCAGAAATATAACCAGTTATTTTTTGTTATTTACTCTGATATTTTTGGAGTTATCATAAAACATTCATTCATGTGGAACGTAAAAAGTGTGATCTATGTGTTTTGATTCTACTCGATCTGTCAAATTGTTGGGGGATGATATTCGCTTACTAAAAATGACGCATGCTCCCTCTATCAATATTTATTTTTATAAGGCAATGCACAGGAATGACGACCATAATAAGGCACTTTAAGACAGCTGTTAATGAATTCATGTGTACCAACGTGATTGTCAACTTTCACTGAGGATTATCACCATCAGAATAATGGAATATCTCATTATTCTCAATCACGAACATTCTCACAGAATTTAATGGTGGCAGGATTGCTAAAATTTGCCAAAGTAACTAGGTCACTTGGGGGCGAATACGTTATGACGCACTATTAACGAAAAAAAAAGACTTTATGATACCATTTTATCCCAAAAACCTTCATTTCCCCCAATTATTTCCACTAAGTTTGCAAATTCGTGGAAACTATTTGGGTTCTACAAAAGTCTGGAATAGGTAGTAAATTTTCATTCGTAGGTGTCCACTTAATTTTGAGAGGTAAAATCCGGACATCCAGTATACATCAATTTGTACTAAAATTCCAATGAATAATGCACTCTTTTGATGAATATCCAAACATTTGATAATGAAATATGCTACCAAAGAGTTACAAACATAAATGTAGTTTAGTTTGTTGCATCACGACGCATGCTTTTCAAATTTGAACGAATTCAAAAAGATTTTAATCTTGCGCAGTGTAGAAGAAAGAACGAGTTCAAGCAAATCACCATTCCAAACCAAACTCAATAGAGCACGTTTGAGCATTTACCTATGTACTAATTATTTCAAAAGCTGTTTTCAGACTGTCCGAAAAACCGATTCTGAAAAAATCTCATTGAGTGCTTACATATGCCGTAACTACCAACATTTCAATTATTAAAGACTGCATACACGCTAAAACCTTAACAAATTGTTGAGAAGGTGATGATGGAGAAAACAATTACCCAGTAAAAATGCCGTGACTAACCAAACTGTAGCTACATGAAAGAAAGCTCACTGTGAATGACTCGAATAAAGTTGTTTTTAGAATCTGGTCATAAGAATCGGTTGTTGTAACCATTTATGAGCAAGTTGAGGATTTTATTCAGGTTTTAGAGGTTACGTCCGTTTTAGCAGCTTTTTACCAGACTCTAGCATTAGCGCTTCAATCCCAGTTTATACAACGTTGAATATAGACTTTCGATATAAAGGGTGTAATATGAGTGGTTGGCATAGCCTAGTGGTGAATGCAGGTCATCCAGGTCTTTTAGAAACGTAGTGTATCCTGAAACTGGTAGTTTCGGAAATACAGGGTTATTCAAGAAAATTGGCCTAAATCTCTAATATCCATAACTCAGAAATCAGCAGTCAGCAATTTTTTTTAGATGACGTAGAGGTTAGAATACTGTACAAATAAAGTTAATATTGTTGAAATCGACATTACGGTGAGAAATTCATAGGGGTGATTAAGAGAAAGAGCCAGAATTTATTCTGCTCCAAGGCATCACAATTCTTTACAGCCACTGACAATATGTCATAAATATTGTTGTTGTCGAAGTTTTATTCACCATGAAACAAAATTGAGACAAATAAGATGAAACACTAGCCTTTTCTCCTTTTCTATGGTGCTCTATGAAATCTAATTTTTTCTTGAATCGAGTTGAAGACCCCTATTTCGAATTATACTGAGTGGTCTAGCAAAATCCTATATGCGAGAAATGCATCGTTTACAAGGTTCAAGTTTGAGTAAAAAAAAATAAATTTAAATTGTCGTGGGTACAATAGAATTCCTTAAAAATCAGGGAATAAAACAAACAAATGCAATTTGGATTTTCTGAATCAGTATCTTATTTCCATGGTATTTTTCAAATTTAATTGGTACTTTCGATTCAATATTCTGAACTGTATGACAGGAAAACCTCTTAAGTAATAGTAGTGAACTATTTATTTGGAGATTTAGGAGAAATAGAAAAGGTCGCAAAATATAGGGTATTCCATTAAAAAATGTCCATATATGTTTTTTATAGTTTAATTTAATGTCAAATTGTAATTGTAGTGTGAAATCAATATTGCGGTGAACAATTCATAGAAGCGATCGAGCTAGTGCGAAAAAAATAAACTGAGCTCGACAGGGCACCTAAATTCTAGCTACGCCACTGAAAATACGTCATAAACATTCATATTCCGAAAGTTTCATCCCCAATGAAACAAAATTGAGACAAATAAGATGAGCCACTCACCTGTTCTCGTTTTCTGTGATGCTCTATGCAAACTGAAGTGTGCATATAAACAGAATCGGCATCTCCAGCAGCCGTCCCTGACTCCGATCTGGGTCGCTTCCAGTCCTCGACATCGACCGTCGAACAGACATTGTTTGCCTCATCACTGCACACGAATACACTGTGTAAAATCATAAATGTATGTGTTTCAGAGCAAAAATTTCATTCTACATTGAACATCTAAGGGACACGGAACATGAACATTCTTCTTATTGTCCTGCTGTCATACGTTTTATCAACTGGAATCCCTAGCATTTATTTCTATGAGCAACTTGGTTGACGTTCCGAAGTAGGGTAGGGTTTGGCATTCTGTGCTTCGTCGTTTGAACGTTTATTATCATGCGAGTTGTTTTGTTCAACCCATAAACTTTTATTTTTTTTCGGGTTTATTTATTCAAAATGCAAAATTAATAAATACCCTCTGCAATAACCGAAGTTGTCAACCTTTAAATTATTGAAGTACATACCTTATGGTCTTTATACTTTGCGTCTCTATTTATCGATATAGATGAAGCCAACAAGGTAGGGTTTATTCAGTTAAACCTTTGAAATAAGACGATGATATAGTATAATTATTATATTACAATAAAAGCAAAATTGTGACTCATTTTTGCGCGAATGGATGTTTTTGAAATCCTTCGGAACCAAACAAAGTTTTATTCTTCAATAACATTCAATTTTTTCCGACAAGCATTCAAACGAAAATATTCACAAAATATTCCAGAGTGGCTTCAAAGCATTGGTGTACAACGTTGCTTACGCTCTTTTTGCAATAGATGGCTGTAGCGGTAAGGGGTATTCGAAATAAATAGATCGTAGATGGCATACAATAAACTTAGTTATTTGTAAAAATAACGCCATCGAAATATTAGTCGATTTGTGTCTTCTAAATTCTCGTCATTTGCGGGTGGTTTTAATTGTCTCCTTTAAAATGAAGAAATTAGCGGCTGAGGGTGGTCGAATGCTCTCAAATACCTATAGTGAGGCCGCTATCAGTGAAAAAACAGCCGAGAGTGGTTTCAACGTTTGAAATGGACTAATCGCTGAACTGCAAGCATTTTCGTCATATACGTTAACGAATTGATTGATATAATGGTATAAAATTCCAGTTTGGGAACTTTCAAAAAAAAATTGATTCAATTAATTAAATTGGAAATATAGAAAATTTGAGGCAAATTTTTCGATCTTAAAATTTTCGGATTATAGCGAATTTCGGCTCATTGGGGATCATTTATCCAACACCGCTTACCGATTGTTCGTAGAGCTCACAGTTTATAAAAATTTTTAACTCGAAATTTGGGAAAAAACCCGTAAAAATTGAATTTCTACATAATAATCGTTATATCTCCTGAAATATTGGTCACAACCCCATCAAATAAAAACGTTTTTTAGATCCAGCTGTGATCTAAAACATGTTGAAGTCGAGGTTGAAGTTCCAAGTCCGTACCATGTCTCAAGGAGAATTGGCAGCCTCGAGAATATTATCAAATATTTTTTTGGAAATTTCAGTTTTCAACCTATAATTACTGAAATAATGGACTAATCGCTGAACTGCAAGCATTTTCGTCATCAACGTTAACCTATTGATTGATATAAAGGCATAAAATTTCACTTTGGGAACTTTAAAAAAAAATTTGATTCAATTAATTAAATTGGAAATATAGAAAATGTGAGGCAAATTTTTCGATCTAAAAATTTTCGGTTTATAGCGAAATTTGGCTCTTTGGGGATCATTTATCCAACACCGCTTACCGATTGTTCGTAGTTTATGAAAATTTTGAACTCGAAATTTGGGAGAAAAACCGTAAAAATGAGCTTCATCACTGAATAAAATTTTATTCAGAAGAAGCTCGTTTTAAGCAAAATGGTTTTGTGAATAACAAGGATTGCAGAATTTCAAGTTGTTCAAGAGCAAAAACCAAAAATAAACGATGTTTATAGTGGTCTAATGCCTTCAATTCTTGAACTTGTTGAATTTTGTAAGAATGAAAATCCATCCTTAAAATTCTTTTTAAAATTCTCCATGTTGTTGTTCGAGAAATATTTGAATATTGAGAAGGTAATCCGATAAAATTGATGCTACCAAATTAATATTCTCCTTCAGCTGCTTTGTTGAACTGGTACTATTGTATCGCATAAAGAAAATTCACTCCCAAATTTGTCTACAATATGAAAAATAGCGAGTCGATTAACAAAATAATATCGCCCATGAATTATCCTTAAATTTCTCTCAGTATGCACGAATGACCATTTTGAAATTTTGATAGAACAATTCAAAAATTTCTTAACGTTATTGAAGTGTGTATCTTTCCATGATTAAATGACATAACCTACTGAACATAAATGACTCAAGAAATGTCGAAATACAGCTCGGATTTTTCTCGAATTCTGTGATTTAAGCGCAGGCATGCATATCCATCCCTAGCAGAATAGTCGAAAAACTCAATCCAAACTTCGTAAACACATGAATATTTCACACGTCACCTAGCAGTGGGGGTTCATCTGGCTATTTGCAAACTCGGAAGGCAGAATATTAATTCGGTTAAGTAAAGAGAATTCATACATAAATTTGCATATGGGGGGTATATTGAAGTGCGACATGATATTAAATTGATAAAGTTATTCATTAATTAGCATACATATTGGAGCTTATCATCCCATTTTTATTTTCCAGTCAGTTCATCGTTGATGAAACCAGACCTCTGGAGTTTTTGGAATATTTTGTTGTAAGGTTGTAGCCTAGATTCGAGAATTTCCAATAAATACTAGAACTTCATGGTGGCCTACATAAAAAAGTTCAGGCGGATATTTTCGTGATTATTCAATTCTTATTGTGATTGCAAATTCGTGGGTGAACAATCTGTCAAGAAACTCAAATGGCAATAAGGTTCAGATGAACGAATTGTTGAAATTGTTTATCATTTGCTTCTTACCATTTTTTACTTATGGTTATTTTGTCATTGTACAATGAAAGACATTCTAAAGGGTGTTTTTTTAGAGCTATAGAACTTTAAATTGCAATAAAACAACGATGGATTATTCGATTGACATGAATTTCATTTATCCGCAAGATAATGTTGTGGCATTACATTTTAAATATGATTTCTGGCATAGGACCGCCACGGCTGGCTGGGATATAATCCAATCTTGACGTCCAATTTTCGATTACTTTTTCCAACATTTGTGGTCGTATATCGGCAATAACACGGCGAATGTTGTCTTCCAAATGGTCAAGGGTTTGTGGCTTATCCGCATAGACCAATGACTTTACATACCCCATAGAAAGTAGTCTAGCGGTGTTAAATCACAAGATCTTGGAGGCCAATTCACAGGTCCAAAACGTGAAATTAGGCGGTCACCAAACGTGTCTTTCAATAAATCGATTGTGGCACGAGCTGTGTGACATGATGCGCCGTCTTGTTGGAACCACATCTCCTGGACATCATGGTTGTTCAATTCAGGAATGAAAAAGTTAGTAATCATGGCTCTTTACCAATCACCATTGACTGTAACGTTCTGGCCATCATCGTTTTTGAAGAAGTACGGACCAATTATTTCACCAGCCCATAAAGCGCACCAAACAGTCAGTTCTTCTGGATGTAATGGAGTTTCGACATACACTTGAGGATGAGCTTCACTCCAAATGCGGCAGTTTTGTTTGTTGACGTAGCCATTCAACCAGAAGTGCGCTTCATCGCTAAACAAAATAAAATGGACGTAGTGCGCGATACGTATTCCGCACAGAACCATTATATTCGAAATGAAATTCCACTATTTGCAAGCGTTGTTTAGGCGTGAGTCTATTCACGATGAATTGCCAAACCAAACCGAGAATAAATCACTTGACAGCTGTTAAATCGGTCGCCATCTTGAACAATATTGCCAACTTAAAGTTATATACCTCGAAAAAACACACCCGTTATATTTTGCATCTCAGAAATTAACCAAACGAAACAACCCGAAACCTTCAAAGCGAGTTATATTCCCTTCAACGTGACTCCAATATCCTACTACAAACCCGTGTAAACCTAAATGTACCAAATACAACGCAAATTAAACCCCAATGGTTCCTTTACGTCATCCTGTTAATTTCGTAGTAAGCAATTCCTTTCATATTGGGTATTCAATAGAGGAATTATTGTTATTCATCCCTAAATCGCAATTAATGCTTTAACCTTCAACCTTCATGAAAACGCATGACATGTCTTTGTGAAACTTGAGCCATAGGGTTGAGCCTGGAAGGCGATTGGAATTTGAGTATCTGAGAAAAACAATTCTGGATCGAATATAACAATTATTCGATGACTACCAAAATATAGACGTAGTCTTGTAAAACTATTGGGATGGAAAAAAGTAATTTCGTATTTCGCGCACTTTTTTTCGACTAAGTATATCTTGTTTGTTATTGGTCACGTCACTATACACTGTGTCCGTAAAGTATGGAACAAATTCCTTTTTAGCAAAACAGACCATTTTAAGAACTAATCCTGAAACACATCGATTTTTTATTTCAATTTACCGTATTTTAAAATAATAATCTAATATACAGGGTGAATTACATTCGAGTAATGACGCTACCGACATTTTTTTTAAATGGAACACCCCCATTTTGTCTCAATTTTCGGATTACTCTAGCTGAGCTGATTCCAAAAATGTATCACATGTTGATTCCAATTGGTACAGGGTGGACAAAAATACAATAGTTTTGTGTGTGCTTATAAAGTAACGCGTAACATTCTATATCAGTTGAATCAACAATATTATCAAAAATACTTATTGTCTAGCGGCAATTGGTTTGAATGTAACTCCCTGTAGTTTGTTACATTTTTAGATTAATAAAAATAAGCTGTTTCCAAACATGTTTGGTACTTGTGGTCTAGCAGACAGAATATAAAAGAAATAATTCTTTATCAATTTTGAAAACATGTAATGAATGTAACAAACTACAGGGTGTTACATTCAAATCAATTGCCGCTAGACAATAAGTATTTTTGATAATATTGTTGATCTAACTAATAAAGAATGTTACGCGTTACTTTATGAGCACACACAAAACTATTGTATTTTTGTCCACCCTGTATCAATTGAAATCAACATGTGATGCATTTTTGGAATCAGCTCAGCTAGAGTAATCGGAAAATTGAGACATAATGAGGGTGTTCCATTAAAAAAAATGACGGTGACGTCATTACTCGAAAGTAATTCACCCTGTATATTAGATTATTATTTTAAAATACGGTAAACTAAAATCAAAAATCGACGTGTTTCAGGATTATTTCTTAAAATGGTCTTTTTAGCTGAAAATGAATTTGTTCCATACTTTACGGACGCAGTGTATACTACTAACTAGAGATTCACGACTTGGCTTGATGTTGAAGCTACTTGAAATCAAGTCAAGTTAAAAAAAAGTAGTAGTTTTTCAATGTTGAGTCAAGTATATATTTATCATTTTGAACTTTCTGCAGGAAGGTGTATTAAAAGAACTCAATGTTTGGGTGTCAGACATTCTGACCCAAAAAAACCTCATGGGCCGAATTTCCATGATAATAATGGGACAATAAGTTACTTACGACAATGTCAAGCAAAAGAGATCGTGATCGAAAGTTAACGAAGCTCCCCTGAATTGAAGTCCAGGAAGGTGTTGCTCCTTGTTCGATGAGATTGGCAGGGAATACTCGAAGTTGAACGTTTGATCATAAGGGACAGCTCAAAGTATTCCTTGCCAATCCTATCACAATGCCCTCTACTGAAGCTGGTGGTCGAAGAGAAACAGCTAGTTCTTATGCATCCAACCTAAGGTCTGGACCTGGCACCAAGTGAGCGTGGCAAACACGCTTGAGGCTACAAATTTTGCCTCAACAGTAGCCTGTGAAAATTATGAGATTTTGGCCATAAGGACAATGGCTTCTACGAGAGTGGCACAATGAAGTTGGATTCTCGTTGTCAATAAGTTATCAAATAGAATGGAGTATATTGGACTTAAATTTGATCATTTCATTGTAACACATTGCATAAAACATTCAAATAATAGTATATTTTAAAACAAGTTGCAAAATGGGCTCCAATTCCAACAAGAATGCGAAATTCGAAAACGAGCGACAAAAGAGCGAGTTTTGGAACGCATGAGTGTTGGAATTGCCTTCTGCAATGAGTATTAGACGATATTTTCTCTATTTCAGTCAAGTTTTATGAAATAGTGTCGAAATTCAATGAAGAATTGAGAACAAACATCCTAGTGACATTTCTATTGTATCTTGGCAGTTGGTGTGACTGTTACGAAAAATGACAGATTATGAAATTGGAATTTGAATCGTACGTTTCGAATTTTGAAATAATTCATAATTACGCATTAAATTCGTGAATTATGTCTGACGAAATCGATTTAACATAAACAGAATTAAGAGAAATTGCGAATAATATCGCAAATTATTCCACTAAATTCAAATTATATCACATTGACAATTGACGTGTGTTGAATGTTGATAGGATTGGAAGTCTGGGTAGACAACCACAGAACGAAAAATATAACTTAAAACAATGCTGTAATGAGTTCATTACATCACTGTTTTTAGAACTGTAATGAACTCATTACGATATTGAAATAGAGAAAATAATATCAGGTATTTATTCAGCTACTCAGCTCTGCTCAGTTCGGGCTGTGATTTTTAGAAAATTACTCGATAGACTCTGATTTACGAAAATTACAGATAATATGCCACTTTCATTTCGAAAAATTTTGGACTTTTAGACTACAAATTTCCTTTCCTTTCAGAATTTTAGTTCAATTCTGAATAACTCAACTCACATTTCATCATTTTTATGATAGGATATACCTTTCATTAACAGATACATAACGATTAGTGGAATATGAAGACAAAATCGGAGAGAAAGAATTATTACCACAAAGTTAATGACATCATATGTCATAGCATAGTTGTTTTATAAAATAATGGGAAAATAATCATACAACTGATTCACTTTTCTCGAGAATAGGATCGAAATAATTTTATTTCCTTCTTTCTTTTGTTACACTATGTTTATGCACTTTTAGGTGCGATTCAGTAATCCAGTAAAAACTCAGCAGGTTATATTTTCTAGTTATGTTTTTCAGTTGTTGGTTTGAATGAAGACATGACAGTTAGTACTTTTAATAACTCATTTTATCTATATCAGCTCATCTATACCAATTCGAATTTTAGATGGTTTCATTGTAAGACAACGAATCACAGAATGTAAACCCAATCAAATTCACGGTTTGGTTTGGTATAATTATTTCTCATCTTCAACTACAAGTTGCTCTCTAGAATAATATGCAATCTACACGACAATAGTTTCGTGCTGAAACAAAATCTTACACATAAAAAATCTGGCTTTTTTTTACACAAAATAGAAAATTGGATCCTCATGCAACAACGCGCAGCCTATATCTGAAAAAGTTGATATGCGTATGGGTCCATACTACGGTTCTTTGAAATTTGAAATCTGAATTGTAGAAGTTGTAACAATAATTTACAGACACATCGAAACACAAAATTGTTTTCTTACCAAATATTGAATTGAGAATGTTTGCGCACCATTTATGCCAGAAATACATGAACATACTCCATTAAGAGGGATTACCACCACGCGGTTTTTCGCGTATCAGTAAGACTTTGATACCCATTCATTTTCACTCTGGCACTCCTGCGATGACCAAACTTTGTACGGTGTACAAAGTTGTACATTCACTTCATCTTTTGTCTTTTTTCAAAGCAAATAAGGAGAGGGCAGCACTATAGGGCGACTTTCACGAAATTATAGTTTTACCTCTTTTGTGACGATTTTTGGTAATATTTCAAAAATATATCAGTATATCAGTACATATCATACAATTTTTTGCGAAAAACGAAAAGTATTAGATGTAGAACTTTGCTTCCGCTGTTTTGAAATATATGGCTGTAGCTGCGATTGGTAGTCGAAATGAATAGATCGTAAATGTCACACAATAAACTTAGGTATTTGTGAACATAACGCCATCGAAGTATTAGCCGATTTATGGCTGCATCATAAAGTTATTCTCGATTAATCATGTCAGCTTACGAGCCAAATTCTCGTCATTTGCGGGAGGTTTTGATTTTCCGCTTTAATATGAAGAAATCTGACGCTGATGTTCATCGAATGCTCTCAAATACATATGGTGAGGCCGCTATTAGTGAAAGAACGTGCCGAAAGTGGTTTCAACGCTTTGAGAACGGTGATTTTGATGTCGAAGACCAGCATGGCGGTGGAAGAGAAAAGTTTTCTAAGATGCATTACTTGATCAAGACTAGTGTCAAATTCAACAAGAATTGGCAGAATCATTGGAAATGGCGCAACAAGCCATTTCAAAACGCCTGAAAGTTATGGGAATGATTCAGAAACAAGGGAATTGGGTGCCGTACGAGTTGAAGCCGATGTTGAACGGCGTTTGTTTGCTTGTGAACAGCTGCCTGGAAGATGGGAGAAAGTAGTGGCCAGCGATGGACAATACTTTGAATCATAAATGTTTTTTACAATAAAGCCTCGAATTCCGGAAAAAACGGCGGAAACAAAGTTGTACGCCAATGTCAAGAATTTTTTTTTCATTCGCAAATCAAAAATATTTATTGTTTTCCATGTAGATTATTGTTTAAGGAAATTATGTGAAAACCCCATAAAAATCGGTGTTTCCTCAGAAGAAATATCTCTAATTTCTTTTTGATCCGAGCGACCACGTGGTGGCGTTCCCTCTTAAGACCATTCAACTCACCTCGAGTTACTCCGCTTGCTGCTATCCTTCTTCCCCGCCTGCAGGTTAGGAAGATCTTTCTGTCTCTTCTTCGTTTCCCTCCAAATCCTCCAGTATAAAAAGCACATCACGGTGACTGGTACATAAAAGGCTGCTATGGCTGTTCCGAAAGTGATATAATGGTTGGTTTCAATGAACTGGATGTAGCATTCGTTATCAGGCACGGTCCGTTTGCCCTCCAGATAAGGCCAACTGTATATCCAGGGTGGCCAGAGCACCAAGCTTACGCCCCATGCTCCCCTGAAAATTATAAATTTATGGTTGATTGCATAACGTCAGTCTGATGGACGTTCATAGTCGGGGATCGTGAAATTTTCACATTGGCGTTATGAGGGAAAGTTCATTAACTAGTCGTAATCATCCATTTGGTTTATATTTAGCAAGGATCGTATTTTTCATATGAGTGACGTCAGTAAATACCAACGTCACGGTTTATTTCAGAGAATTTAATTCGAGGTTGTATATCATTGTACTGATGTAGAGAGTCAACCTTCTATGGTTACAATGCTTAATGTATAGCTTTTATATTGTTAACATTTGTAGATATGTAACATTTCACTCAATGAGTGAGCCTAGACATTAATCTACAAAACATTTTTTCTTTAAAATTCGAAGTTATTCGTCAAAATGACCACCTTCAAAACTGCAGATACAATGTATTCTAACGCTTCTCTTACTTTACAATATCTTTTCTACAGAAAGATACGTCTTTGCTTCTGAAATAGACTCCAACCTCAGCAACTACTTCTTCATTATTAAGATTAAGATTTAATCAAGAGATACAATGTATTCTAACGCTTCTCTAACTTTACAATATCTTTTCTGCAGAAAGATACGTCTTTGCTTTTGAAATAGACTTCAACCTCAGCAACTACTTCTTCATTATTAAGATTAAGATTTAATCATTTGAGAGAAAGTTCGATTGAGAAGGGCAAGTATTGAATATTACTTGGGAGTGGAAGTTGTGAAACTAATGACGCAAATATATTTTCCAACATTGACAAATGTTTTAGAGTTATGGAGATGTAACTTTGCCCCAAAAACAGTCAAATGGGTAACTCATGATAATTGACGACATTCTGTGACAACAATTTCCTTTGACGTTTTTCCTGACTGGAATCCCACAGCTTCGAGTTTCTCTACTACATCCATGCCTTTCATACTGAACCAACGACAACATGTCTGTTGTTCAACCATGAGGTTGTCACGGTGGTGATAATGAACTGTAATCCGTTGGTGTCGGGTCCGGCGTTAGCCATGGACATGACTGTAGTCATGCTGGTGCTACAGCACCAGTGTGTTTGAAGGTAAAGTTCTCATCAAGGAATTTGCTTCCATAGATAGATTTACCTCCAGTACCATTGTGGTTGGTGAAATCGCCTCCTTGTTACATGAAGTTGGGGATTACTGTATGGAAGGTGGATCTCTATAACCGAAACCTTTTTCTCCTGTTTAGAGACTTCTGAAGCTCTATAACGATCCTTCCAACAGGAACTGAGACTCAATGGTCTATTATGCCCCCATTAGAGCTATATTCACCATTATGATCTATAGCTCGACTTCCAGTTCAGTGTTCTAATGAATTCCAGTATCTGAGATGGTTTCATGAAGGCTTCTTCCTCACTTCTACAAGTTTCTTGTCCTAAGCAGATTTTGCGTTGGCTAGTAATGGCGAGGTATTCCGTCACCAGGTGATCCGGAGTTTCTTCCTCCACCCCACAGAATCTGCACTCGCCATTTTCTGCTAGACCCATTCTCATGAGGTGTTTTCTGAGGGACAATGCCCTGTGAGGAATCCAGTCAGGAGGTGCAGTATATTCTTGCTGAAATCCAGATACTTCTTGGATCTGGCAGTGTCAAAGTTCCGAACAAATTTTTTGGAATAACCCAACCCAGGAAGATTCTGCCAAGTGTTTCCCTTTCGGTTTTTTGCTTCTCCTGAAGCTTTTTGTAGCATGGACTAAAAGGAAGGATGAGCTCTCTCAGAATTCCCAGAATTCACGAATCATGATTCCCAATAAAAACTAGTTGAAATCGATGAATAAATTCCAGTTGCCGCTGAAAGCTGAGAATGCAACAAAAAAGTCATGCCTATTCGTTTTCCAGAGCATTTCTCGGAAACTATGTGAGCTTGTTGAATAAAATTTCATGGAAAAATCAGTCGCTGTATCCTGTTCGGCGTATTGATCCCTCTAGTTCATAATCCTGTCATTGAGTTCGTAGTGTAGAATATTAAACGATAAAATTCGAGAATAGCAATGACGATTTTGGGACTTGTTCATATCTGTACTTCCATCTAGCTTTACATTTTAGTCAATCATAAATATACAAATAATGTTGACGGCTGAAATCATATTCATAGAACTTGAGCCAAAAATGACAAAAAGTGTAATTCAGTTGTCGAAAATCAATGTAACGTCTGGGAGCTCTTACAAAACAACAACATCGTATGCATCACAATAAGTGATCAGTGTATTCCTTTTCAGATTCAAAATCGATGACTACTCTAAAATATCCGGCTTGAAGGACCAACATAAAAATTTTGTATAGTTATGTCCATGTTATAGAATCAAATTTGCAAGGTTTTTAAGCACTCGTTTCTTGAGCAGATCACGTCAGTATGTCTGTATATTTCTAATTTTGAGCTGGGAATTTGGAGCAGATCACATTATCAAAACCATAGAAAATTCAATAAGAATAATGGGAAAAGAAATATCTTATATTTCCCTCATTACCGATATGATTAAGTTGAGATTTGTCTTGTATGTGAAGAAAACCCATTTCAAACTGCAAAATTTGGAAATCATAAACGGAATCATAGAAAATTCAAGAGGAATATCAAAAAATAATATTTCAGTATAAACCAACTCACACATATAGATCTGTACAAGGATTCTAATCACCATCCACAACAAAAATTGGTAGTCATCAAGACACTCGAAAAAAAATCCGTATCAGAAGGAATTGAATAACTTTAGACAAACCTTCTTATCCATTGATTATAGTTCTAAAGAAGTCAAACGAGGAGTAAGACCATGATGTTCATGACAATAAAATGGTACTCCATAATTAATTTCTAATGGAAAAGAATAAAAATTTTTTTTAAAAGACATAACATCGCACCAATTAACAAATCAACACAAAAACTGGGGCAAGTCCTAAGAAGTTGTAAAGATAAAAATTATCAGCTTTCTAAAGCTGGTGTTTGTGATTGTGGGAAATTTTGCAACGAAGGTACATCTCCGCGAGGTATATTCAAAATCGAAAGTTATAAAAACAAAAACTAAAAATTTCGTTGGCCTTCCCTGTATAACAAAATCACGGAACGCCATAGAAAATCCCCAGATATTTGTCAAGTAATCCCTTCCTAGATCTAATGGCTCCAGTGGAACCCGATAGATAGTAATAGTTACGTTCAGGGAGCCCAAAATTATAAGTACACGGTATAATTGATTTCTCGTAGCGCCCTTGCCAATACTGGCACCAATTAGTATAGGGTTATAGTGGTGCTTCGGAACGTTTATCCAAGAACAACTCTCACTTTATATCCTCTCCCCATGGGATGAATCATTACGCATCCAGAATTCTCTTCCACTCCTGTTGGCAGGGGTCGATAAATTTATGGCCCATTGTACCGTGGTCGTATGTGACTTGTTGATGATTTCACACTCCTGTTCCTTTCGTTTGCTTGGACCCTTTATGTGTGGATGCTGAATGGAAATTCCAGCTTTTCAAGGTCGACTCATTAGGGCAGGTCTTATCAACTTTCCATTATGAGTTGACCGATATTTCTCGTGGAGTTTTTTTTACTTGAATGTTATGGGCAATGTTAAGGAGTAAGAATAACAGAGTCTTTTAAGTCTGGGTTCTCGGCCACTAGGAAATCAGAGGGAAAGAGTTGGCCAACAAACTTGCCAGAAAAGGAGCACAAACTCCTTTCATCGCCTACAAGAAAGAGTTTCAGGAAAAGGAGGTAACCGAAAGAGAAAAACTTTGGCGGAATCTTCCTGGTTTGGATCACTCCAAAAAGTTTCGTCGAAACTTTGACTCTACAAGATCCAAGAAGTATCTGGATCTTAGTAAGTATATGCTACACCTCCTCACTGGATTCCTCACAGGGCATTGCCGCCTTAGGAAACACCTCATGAGAGTGGGTCTAATAGAAAACGACGAGTGCAGATTCTGTGGGAAAGAGGAAGAAACTCTGGATCACCTGGTCGCGGGATGCCTCGCCATCACTAGCCAACGCAAAATCGCCTTGGACACGAAACTTATAGAAGTGAGGAATTAGCCTCTTTGAAGCCATCCCAGATATTGGAGTTCATCAGAACTCTGGAACTGGAAGGCGAGCTGTAGATGACGTTAAGAAGAGAATAGCTCTGATGGGGGGCACAATAGTCCATTAGGTAGCAGTGAAACGAAACCTCCTCAATTAAATCTAATCTGAATCTATGGACAATATTACGTTCAATATCGCGTTCAATATCCTGAAAGCTATTTTGAAACTGATGACAAGGATGCTGGCCGAAGAGATTGCCAAGACAGGTATAAGTGAGGACCAAGAAGGTTTAAGGCAAAATAGATCCACTCGATGCAATATTTTTATTGAGATATTGAGATATAGATTGAGATAAGCATCGAAAATAACAAACCTGCTTTCACGGGTTTTGTGGACCTCAAGCAAGCTTTCGATAGAGTGAGATTGAAAGCCGATCTTTAGTTACTCAAGAGACGGTGAATTGACCACCGGATTATAACAATAATTAAAGATCTGAACACCGGCAACATGGAACTCTCCCAAGAATGAGGCGATGCTACAAAACATGACCATGTCCTAGAAAACGAGAAAGAAGTAGAAGGATACGTTCAATATTAGCCTTCGCTTCAATTGCTCCTTCATTAAATATACTAAGTGACATGGAAACCTTATAATCCTTTGAAAATGATTTTTGCTTAAGAATGTGCTGATGCGCCACTAGGTATTGCATCTAGGTATACTTCTGATGAGGTGATCAATATCCTCCTGAGGTATCTCATTCTTGGTCACCTCAATCTTGTGTCGGGACATATCCAGAGTTTGTTGATTCCTCTACAGATCATGTCCCACACGTGTTCAATTGGGGATAAACCCGGAGATTGCCGTGGCCATAGCAGAAAATCAATTCCGGCATGCTCGAAGTAGTCCAACGTTACTGTTTCCACATGTGGTAGGTCATTTCCCTGTTAGAAATTTGGGTTGTGGAGAGTCCTAAGATTTGGTATTAAACGTGGTTTCACTATTTCTTATGTGTAATGCTGCGCTGTCTTGCAACCTCTAAAGAACACTGAAGGTGACCTAGAGATTATTTGAAAGAAAGAGTCCTATAAACATGAGACCGCGAACGCTTTGTTTTCGAGATGCAGGGTGCTTCTTTCAATTTTTTTTGTGATTATTTTAAGAGTTCATCGAACCTCTCTAAATCATTGCGACTGAAATACTGAAATCCCTGAGACTACTTATTTATTGGCTATAAATTCCTTCAGCAGGTTCCGATATGCTACCAATGTCTACACTACAATATTACAAATACCATTTGGCATTCAACTGGAGAGTAACACTCACAAATATCTAAATAATCAATAAACATTATCTGTGTAGTTCATAGTACTGACCAATCTATGAATCTCAATTCCAACGTAAAATATTTAACGTTGATATAGCTACATTCTTTTCTCCCTTCTCATTGCAGTTTGGCTACATCTCAGAGTAATATACATAGACAGAGGGTGCATATATCATTTTCAATAATCAAATTTTGTCTCCAACATGAACTCAAATTTGACATAAGGTGCGCGTAAATGAAAACATTTGATTCGATATTTCACTTAATTCACGAGTTTCTCCTCAAAGAACGCACTTCTAATGTCCCTTAGTGAATCAACGTTTGATATTAACCCCAAATATATTGAAATAAATATCTAAATATATCAGAAATTCAGAAAATAATTTCAAGCGCGCCAAACGACATGAAACAACCCATGACACTGAGAGAGCAAAAGTTGCCAAACCTTGGATTTCAGCAGGTAGATACAGAAAATAATGAATATTCTGCTCATTATAAATTCGACAATTAGGAAAAATATCGGATTCTAAATATTCAAATTCGCATATTTAATCGGGAAGCACTCAATATATTTCATTCAATATAACATACATTCATTACGATATAGTAAAATTGTGTATTGAAAATATCCGACAACGTAATCTAACCATGTTGAAGACAGTTAAAAATTGCGTATACTTCCTCTACCTATGTTTATTACTCTATGGACTACATAAAGTAAACTTACGCTATCATCATCATGGCCCTCTTGGTTGTTCTCCCTGCTCTATAGGTTAGTGGTCGAGTGACAGAGAAATACCTGTCGAAACTTATGATCAACAAGTTCAGCACTGAGGCGTTGCTAGCCAGATAGTCCAGAGCCAGCCAAGTATCGCAGATGAAGGGTCCCAGAGGCCAATATCCGAGTAATGTTGAGATGGTGAAGAGCGGCATAGAGATGAGTCCGATTACGAAGTCGGCAACGGCCAGAGAGAAGAGAAAATAATTGCTAATTGTCTGGAGCTGCTTGTCGATTTTGAAAGATATCATTACCATAATGTTTCCGACTACGGTTATGACTGATAATGTGCCGGCTGGAAAGAGAATAAACATTATATTTTAGGGTGAGAAAAAGGCGAAAATTGTGATATTGATTGGAGTTGGCTCGGATATTAACTAGGTGATAAAAAATTATTCACTTCGATTATTAGGAAAAGTTATTCACAATTAAAAAAAAATCGAACTTAGGTCTTTCATGTCAAACCCTAGATTATTCTGGAAAAAATAACCGAAATAATAATGCTAAAGGTATTTAGCATTTATTTATTTATTATACTTTTCCTTCTGAATCCTTGGTTTTCTGCTCTCAACATTAATGGATTTGTTCTCGAGTTAGAAGGATTTTTTCATCAAATTTCATCCAAATATATCCTAAAGAGAATCCGAGAGAATCTCTAAAACCTTACACAGACAAACAGGTTTCTTTAAACTTTTTCAGTTTAAATTTCTTATCGTTTTCCTCGATTTCGAAGTTCAAGTTTCTTTTTAAAGGAATGAGGAGGTGTTATGAAGCCGAGAGATTTTGAACGGCGTTAGTTCCCTTGTAAACAGCCGCTTGCAAGGCATTGTTACTGAAGACTAAAAATGGTTTCATTACAATTACCCCAAGCGCAGAAAATCATGGGAATATCCCGTCCATGCTTCCACGTCCACGGCCAAACCGAATATTCACGGTTCCAAGGTAATGCTCAGTATTTGGTGGGACCAGCTCGATGTAGTGTATTCTGAGTTGTTGAAACCGACTGAAATAATCCCAATCGATCGATATCGAACGCAATCAAGGCGTTTGAGCCGAGCATTGAAAGACAAACGGCCGCAATATAACGAGAGACACGATAAAGTGATTTCACAACATAACAATGCTCGACCCCATGTTGCGAAAGTGGTCAAGACATACTTGGAAACGTTGAAATGGGTAGTCCTACCCCACCCGCCGTATTTTTCTGATGTTGCTCCCTCGAACTATCAAGTGTTTCGATCAATGGCACACGACCTGGCAGACCAGCACTAAAAAATTGGATCGCTTCAAAAGATGGCTGTTTTATTCAACGCGATATCAATCAATTACTCGAGACCTGCTAGAAATAGAGACTAGGAAGTTGATACATCAAGAGGCTACTGCAAACCAAAAAAAAAAACGTAATTATATACAGGTTCTTTTGAGATATCGAAGTTGTTATTACTTTTTGATATAAGCGACAAGAACAAAGCGCTGAGAATATTTTAGATCGATAGAGCAGTGGTTCCTATCTAAGAAATAAATCTTTTAATAAAACCACCGAGCGTGGCCCACCCTGTATATACAGAGAAGCATATTTAAATCAGATTTCAGTTTGACATCTAACTCTTAAATGGATTGAAAAACATCACTATTGAAATATTCAACGTTTTTATAAAATTTTATAAATCTGATTATCGCATTAGTTGATTTAATCTGCAAAATTCTTACAACTGCATCAAAAACTAAAATTAGGTATGGAAGCAACTTTTATTCTCTGATAAATGAAGTTAGATGAAGCTGTGTGATATCACACTTATTTTGTTTGATTAAAACAAAATATTTGTGTTTGTACAAATGCCTCCGATAATGGATTAGAAACAGCAATCTGCCTGCGTTCATAAAATCTTATCTACTGCATAAAAACGAATCATTTCCACAGATTTTTCCATTCTCGAATATGTCTTTCACGAATCGACGTTGTGAGATGAAATTGAATTTCCCCAATTTCCTGAAAATCGATTCAATCACGTATCTGTGAAAGCTTCGCCAGAAAAGCATTTAGTGTCAATGTTCCCCTTCTAGATTTCTTCATCTTTAATATCACTCGTGATACCCGACTCAACGTAGCAATTAGTAGGAGTGCTTCTGTGCCTCATTTAATTCTTTACTGCGTCCCGTTTAGAGAATTTGTCGAACAATTTTCATTGAACCGCTTCAGATTCGTTATCTTAAGTAGTGAGAGATGTGCTGAAACATGTAGTTTCTGTTTCACTTCGTGGATGTTTTCCGGAAAAGACATTCTCACAGAAACTTAATCAAATTAGTACCTGTCATTTCTTTGTTGAATTCCTGATCCAGAGGCTTGTTTTTTCTTTTTAAAATGATTTTATATATCGTATTTAAAAATGTATGCTTTATCGGTACTTGCGCATTCGCCATTTTGTAACCAATCTTATTGGAATGTAAAATAATTTCGAATTTCGATGATGTGTGAAAGATCCTTGTACATGCCACCAACTATTTATTCTACTATGCACATATTTGATAAAATCAAACTGAAACTCTATCGAAGATAAAGAAAAATATTCAATACGAATAATATAAGGAGTGGTAGCATAACATTCTGGAATGAATCATCATCATGAATAAAAGTTGATTTTTGAAAAGTGTTATCCTTCCTGATCGAGAACAAGATCCATGAATTTTAAATGCCAAAAGCCAAGGTTAAATATGGAGGAGTATGAAGACATTCCATAACGAAATTAAAAAATTCTATTGCTAGGATCTCACAAACTCCTATTTGTAACAGGTGTTTTTTTTTCGAGGTATATAACTTTAAGTTAGTATTTCTGTTCAAGACAGCGACCGATTTAACAGCTGTCAAGTGATTTATTCTCAGTTTGGTTTGGCAATTCATCATGAATAGACTCACGCCTGAACAACGCTTGCAAATAGTGCAATTTTATTTCGAAAATAATAATTTTGTGCGGAATACGTATCGCGCACTACGTCCATTTTATTTTGTTTAGCGATGAAGCGCATTTCTGGTTGAATGGCTACGTCAACAAACAAAACTGCCGCAACTGACTGTTTCGTGCGCTTTATGGGCTGGTGGAATCAATGGTCCGTACTTCTTCAAAAACGATGATGGCCAGAACGTTACATTCAATGGTTATCGGTATAGAGCCATGATTACTAACTTTTTCATTACTGCATTGAACAACCATGATGTCCAGGAGCTATGGTTCCAACAAGACGGCGCAACATGTCACACAGCTCGTGCCACAATCGATTTATTGAAAGATACGTTTGGTGACCGCCTAATTTCACGTTTTGGACCTGTGTATTGGCCTCCAATATCTTGTGATTTAACACTGCTAGACAACTTTCTGTGGGGCTATATAAAATCATTGGTCTATGCGGATAAGCCACAAACCCTTGACCATTTGGAGGACAATATTCGCCGTGTTATTGCCGATATACGGCCACAAATGTTGGAAAAAGTCATCGAAAATTGAACGTCCAGATTGGACTACATCCGAGCCAACCGTGGCGGTCATACGCCAGAAATCATATTTAAAAGGTAATGCCACAAGATCATCTTGCGGATGAATAAAATTCATGTCAATCGAATGATCCTGCGTTGTTTTATTGCAATCTAAAGTTATATAGCTCTAAACAAAACACCCTTTATAAGGAGTGGTAGCATAACATTCTGGAATGAGTCATTTTCGAAAAATATGTTTCAATTCAACAAATATTTCAATCTCAGATACAAAAATCTCTAAATCAATATCAATCATAATATCATCACCATCATGAATAAAATTTGATTTTTGAGAAATGTGATCCTTCCTGATCGAGATCAAGATCCATGAATTTTAACAGCTAAAAGCCAAGGTTAAGACTGAGGAGTATAAAGATATTTCATAACGAAATTCAAAAATTCTATTGCTAGGACCACACAAACTCCTATTTGTATTAGTTTCGGAGACATTTACTTTTACCCAATGGTTTGAGGGATTTCCTAAGATAAAAGGACGATAATGTAAAATGTCCATTGTTTTGTTCTTGAAATCATAAAACTAGGATAGGAAAATAATGGAATTGTTAGTATCAAAAAGTTTTCTCACCTATGATTCCAATGATTATGGTCTGTGTAATGTTATAGTAGGCCTCGTGTGGTGCCTGATTATCGTCGACGACATCCAACGAAGTGTTATCCGTCAGTGACGCATTCATGTTGTCACGAGGACATGCAGGCTGGTCCCCGCATGTTGCTTCGTCTCCTCTGCAAAAAAAAATAATTAACTTGAGTACAGTTGCACTCATGTTCGATGGTATTCAAATCCGGTGAACAGGATGGCCATAGAAAAGATTGACGCCATGACAATATTACCACCTCAAATTTAAAGGAATCCTCTTCTAACCAACCATCGTTTGTCCCCCCTATGACATTTAAGAGCACCCAAAAAAATTCTCGAAATATTAAGAATTTCAGTTTATGAACGAAAAGAAGTCCAACGTTCCTTCCAGAGGGCAGAGTAATAACCTACAAGAATTCAATTGCATTTTAGACTATATTTATTCTTTAGAAACGAAACGAAAACATTCTTTAAAGGCATGGAATTTTTGATGACTGCTTGAAATTCTGAGAACTTAACCAGACCAGAGAAAAATTAATTTTATAAACTAGATATACCGGTGGGACAGATTAATCTGTTGGCCACGTAGACTCATGTTACATTTCAAATATTTCATTTGTGAATCAGACAATATATGCTGTTTAATTTAAAACATTTTATTGCAGTTACTCACAGGTTTTTTTTTGATAACCGTAATAATGATTTATATATATATATATATATATGGATGAGGGTTATTATTATTGAGAAAATTTTTTCACAATTATTACTGTGAGGTGAAGAAATTTGGCATCTTGACTGAAATATAATTGCCATCCTGTTGAATCTCGTTCCAAAATGAATATACAATGGAATCAACAAGCCATAGAAATAATTACCAAAGTTTTCGTAAACTTTTGATTGGAATTGATCCAATTATTTCTTAGGTTGAAAATTCTCTTCATACCTACATTTATAAAATTACGAAGTTTTGTAGAAATATGAAACATGAAATGTCGAAAATGATTTGATAAAAATGTTGAGTATCGGATATTAGATATCGTCGTTCAAGTCTTTTTTGGAGAAAAAGTTACAAGGTAAAATTTAATTCTGTCCTGTCCAACCGGTCGTAAACAAGATCGCTTTCAAACGACAAGGTAATAACGATTGAAAAACCTCGATTCTCAAAGTGATTTTTCCGAGAAGGTATAATTTTTTTGCGAAAGAAAATCAGTGATATTATTATAAACTTATCGATCAAGCGATTTTTGCACGGAATCAAAATCTGCACTGAAGGACCTAGTGATAAAGGTAGTGCACACCCTTAAGTGATTTTTTTGAAAACGATATAAGAATTCCTTCAAATTCGTTGATTCACTGACTATTGTCGTAAATGAATTATTTTTGAATTTCTTGCAGGATTTTCAGATGAGTACCGAATTTGGTAAAACAATTTAACAATTCCTGAACTCTGTTGAAGCTTGTATCTTTCCATAATCAAATGGCATAATGTACTGAACACAAGTGACATGAAATGTAAAAAAATAATAATCAGTGTTGCCATTTAACTATTTTCACTTGCATAATTCTTATTGGAAAACCATTAATTATTTTCTTCTGACATTTTCAAGCATTTCTTCCTTCACAGAGGACGTGAATATCAGTAAGCCTGCATTCCATCTTCGTATAGAATGAAGAATTATATACGGAACCATGTATAGATTCACGTCAGACTTAGTGTCGATATTTCTGATATGTTACTAATTTCTGTGGCGTAGAAACCATTGTAACATCAACTTCCGAAACAGATGTTTGAACACCAGTGCGTAATTAAATATCGATTAATATGAAGGTTCCGTATGCAGATGAGTTGTTCCCAAATGTCATAAGCTGGGCTCAACTCATTATTGTCTGATTTATATCGCTTGGAACAACAGAACAGTACAAGACCGCAGATATGTTTGTTGGGACGTAACATGATATGAGAACTGCTCGACGATGTATGCAATTTGTGCATTCGTATACAGATGTTCCCGTGAAATATTACATTTTTCACGAAGCGGAGATGTTTGAATTTCAGATTTGGGCACCAATAGTGAAAATAAGGAAAGGAGTTTTTTCTATGGCTTTGACTTGACGCTTTTTGGAATTGTTGTTTTTTGTATTCACGTGAAATTTCAACTTGTTCAGATCTGTTATCACTGATATATTATTTTTTTAATCTTCTGCTTGACATCTCACTGATTCGAGTGAAAACTTTTGACAATATTTATTTATGGATGTTATTTAATTCAAAGCAATTTAGAGATTCGATCAGGTTGAGATTTTGCGTGTATATATATATTTCAAAATTCATGCAAAATTTCGTACAGATAGCGTGAACAGAACCACAGAAAATTCAAGGAAATAAAAACCTTATATTTGAGTGATAATAACCGTATTCAAATTTTACGTTCAGTGATATATAGATAAACAGTTCTGTTTCATTTGCAGATGTATTCCATAATGAGAATAGAGTAATAGTTATTTATAATACAAGTGCAGAAGGCATTGATATTCTTCCACGAGTTCAAAATTCAAAAACGAGCCACGAAGTGGCGAGTTTTGGAATGAACGAGTGGTAGAATGAGCCTTCTGTACGAGTATTATACATTATTTTCTCTAATTCATTGCATTTTCATTGAAACTAATGAAATATTTCCATAAATATAATTTAGTGATTTTTGCATTGAAAAATGTTGGTTGGCAGAACTGATTTCTTTAAGGCAAATTGATGAATTGACAGATAAAGCCGTGGCGGAAAGTTCGGAGTGCCAACATAGAATAATAAAATATAACCATGAAAACTGTGCGTTTCTGATATATTCTCGCACGATTTTGTTCTACAAGATGTGGAAGAATGAACGGAATAACCACAGAATTAGAGAAATAAACTTCTCTCTTTAGCATACAATATTATTGTAACTAGTAAACTATTTTTGATCTTGAATGTCATATTATATGACTGGAGAATTAATGAAGAGGGTTTAATTATTACATATTATTCCTTTTTCTACAATCAAATATTAAGACAATTCTCACAATGATACTATTACAACTTTTCAGGTTATTGGCAAATGAATTATTCTTAAAAAAATTGATAATTTTCATATTACATAGAAGTTTCATCTTTATATTGAGTTTATAAAGTAAACTGAAAATTGTTACTCATCATTTTGTATTCAAAGCAATTGTTTCTAACTCTGTACTCTCTGAAACAACATCATCCCTTTAGGAAATCCCTAAGAAAATATAGACATGTTCCCAGTGAGATCAAGTCTTTGATCCTTCAGAGTTGAATTTCCGAAGGATCTTTGTGAAAATGTTCCATACGAGTAGGGCATCGTCAAAGAGCTTTTCTGTCAGTCTCCTCTAACATCTCGACTGTTTTCTTTCTATTCAGACCGCAAGAACTTTAAGTTCAACAAAGGGAAATAGATCCCTCTTGTAACTGATTCTGGAAAGGACCAAAATGCTAATCACACCCACGTAATCTTTAAACTTGTGTATCCTGGGAACTTCAGGAGAAATTGATAATTTCGAAAATTGAAAATAAAAATATTGAAAGATTACTTATGGCTCTTTCTTGAAACTCATCAAGAAAAATGAGTGCAAGGAATATGGCCAAGACTGATAGAAACCATTTCGTTTGGAATTGGCAAGATGCCTGATGGCAGTCGTAACGATAACGAAATATCAAGAAACAGTTAAACATTTCTTTGGATGTTCCCAAAGATATTCCTGGAAAATTATGATGTCTCATTGATTTTTCACCGAAGATTCTCCGTTTTGCGTGGGTTTGATGATATCTTTGAGATAATACTAGGAATATGGGATCCTCCAAACTTCAATGAGTGATATATAGACATAACCGTTAATGGTCCATTGCTGCTGAAAATTATACTCTATTTTCTCGAGTTTCCAGTAAATATTTTTGAATTGAAAGGAGAATCTGGAAATTATGTGAAGAATCAACTGCCTACAAGTAGTTTCAATATTAAGCTAATTTTTCAAATCTTCATTATCAATTATCTCATGTTTCTTATGTGGTTAGTTTGAACAATCATATAACATATTATAAAATAATGTACAGGGTGTGCAAATAAGCGAGGTGAGAGGCTAAATCTCCTGATCCACTCATCGTAGAGACTTGCGGTAAAAATTTTACCACTAAAGTATAGAAGAAAACACACTGGAAATTGTTTTGAAGTTCATATCTCTACCGCTAGGGGGCGTAATTGCTATCGTGGAGTAGAAAAATGCATTTTACTCGAAAATGTTTTATATCAAGTTGAAAAAAAAATATCATCACTGTCATCATTGGAAAATTCTGTGTCCTTTAAAATTATCTTTTTCGATTTTACGACAGCAAATAAGAGTAGGAAAAAGGGAGAAATCTGACTGATTCAAATGTCTGTAACTTCAGTTTCTAAGTCAGAAGTTCATTGTTTTGTTCATTTTACTCCGAAATTTCAAATGTAATGAAAGGATTTTCTTAACAGTAACAGAAGTTCCATCAAATTTGCATGAAAAAACCTGGAAGTCGCAAAGCGATAGTTTTAGGCGTTCTGGAGTTATGGCCGAAAGAAGATATTCTTCAACTGAAGCAATGCGAAAAACCAAATTGTGTCTTTAGGTGCTCACAGAAACAAAAATCCCATCAAATTTAGATGAAAAAACCAAAAGGTCGCAAAGCGATAGCTTCAGGCGTTCTGGAAATATGGCCGAAAGAAGACACAATTTAGTTTTTCAGTGTATCAGTTGAAGAATATCTTTTTTTCGGCCAGAACGCCTGAAGCTATCACTTTGCGACCTTTTGGTTTTTTCATACAAAGATAGGATCTGTCAGAACTTAAGACATAATTTGGTTTTTCGCAGTGCATTAGTTGAAGAATGTCTTCTTTCGGCCATAACTTCAGAACGCCTGAAACTATCGCTTTGCGACCTGCAAGTTTTTTCATGCGAATTTGATGGAATTTCTTATTTTGTTAAGAAAATCCTATCATTACATTTGAAATTTCGGAGTAAAATGAACAAACAATGAACTTCTAACTTAGCGCCCCATATCGAAAGCAGCAGAAACAAATTTATCATGAGTATATTTTGTCCTCAATCAACAAGATATTATCTTTCAGACGAGATCTAATTTGCTCAAAAATGTTGAGCCAAACTGAAGTTACAGGCATTTCAATCAGTCAGATTTCTTCCTTTCACCTACCCTTATTTGATATCGTAAAATCGAAAGTGACAATTTAAAAAGATAGAGAATTTTCCAAGTATTACAGTGATGATATTTTTTCGTCCACTTCATATGAAACATTTTCGAGTAAAATTCATTTTTCTACTCGACGATAGCTATTACGCCTCCTAGCGGTTTCCTAGCCGCTTACCTCGCTTATTTGCCCACCCTGTACAATGTTGACGTTTGAATCATTTTAAATTGTATCGTTTATATCTGAAAAACCCTTCGGTTTGTGTTTCATCGTGTTTTTGAAACAGTGTTCGGTACCAAAAATTTTTTTCGAATTATGTTCAAATTCAATGGCTAATGGTGAGATCTCCGGAACTATGGCCCAGTTAGAGAAAAATCACATGTTTTCGAGCACTGTTTTCGAATTTGAACCTCTCCAGATATTCAGAATTCATTCAGACTTCAGAAAAACCTTATAACATCATAGTTGGTCTTTCGAATAAATATGAGCAAAATCACCTCTAGATTCAAGTTAAACTTTTTGACGAAAAACTATCACGAATACAAATACCTCATAAATATTTCGTACAACCCTATATTCCTCCGTTATCCTTCCCTTCGAATAAAAATCTACATAGTACCCCATGAATTCATACAGAATTACAAATCATAAAGATAACCCGCCCACACATTCTTCACAATGTCTCTTGATCTCATTTCCTTCTTCCTTTACCATCTTCAAGGAAACAAAAGACCGCCGTCACGTTTAAAATCCACTCAAAGCACTCTACACTCACTCAACGACATAAAAAAGCGGTTTAGTTCACGGAATATGTTGTTGAAAATTTCCTTGGGTGAATGGAACATAATATCATGGTGCCATTTGACCGCCCACTCCAGTAGTTCATTCTTCTGGGTAAATAAAAGTCTGAAAGGTCAAATAATCTCGTCCTTGGCATCTCATAGACTACTCGGATAGGGTAACGCAAGGGGTGTTCCATCAATTCTTGACGGGTTGGTTGTTTTAACGACGTTCGGTCACTAGATATGTTCTGTAATTTACAGAATTTGATAAGGAAGGCAATTCGAGAGGTTTCGAGTGCCTACAGAGTGATCAGATTCAGGTTATGAAGTTTTTGTAGCCATAATGAATTATTTCTGAATTTGAGGAAGTGTAAAACGATGACGTTCACGTGGAAATTGACACCAATTATTTAGGTTATCAAGTTGATAACTTGGATGTGATGAGACTAACTGAGACGGAATTCTTTTGATCACAAACTAACATTTTCTTCTTATATAATAGGTGTCATGAAAGGTCTAGGTTTTTGTTGAGCAATTGTGATGAGTTTTCTCCTTTGAAAGCGATATCATCCATATATCAAGCTCTTGTTAAAAGTAAACTGTCATATTGCAGTGTAATAAGCTCAATGTAATAAACAAAGATAGAGGGGGCATATGTCATTGTCACTAAGCAAATTTTATCCCCAACATGAACTATCAAATTTGACATGAAGCGCAAGGAAATGAAAACATACCAGTGATACGATATTTCAATCAATTCGCGAGTTTCTCCACGAACAACGCTTTTCTTATGTTCCATAGTCAATCAACGTTTAATATCAACTCAAAATATATTGAGATGAATACCTAAATATATCAGAAATTCAGAAAACAAACTTCAAGCGCGCCGAAGGACATGAAACAACGGATGACACTAGGAGAGCAATAGTTGCCAAACCTTGGATTTCAGCAGGTAGATACAGAAACTATTAAATATTCTGCATACTATAAATTCGACAATAAGGGGAAATATAATAAACTCGATAGAGGGAGAATACGCAATTTTTACATGTCCCCAACATGATTAGTTTACGTTGTCGGATTGTGATATATTTTCAAATCCACAATTTTACCATATCAATATGAATGTATATTATATTGAATGAAATATATTTATTTGAGTGATTCCCTATTAAATATGCAAATTTGAATATTTGGAATCCGATATTTTTCCCAATTTTCGAATTTATACTAAGCAGAATATGTATTATTTTCTGTATATACCTGCTGAAATCCGAAGTTTGGCAACTATTGCTCTCCTGGTGTCATCGATTGTTTCACGTCTTTTGACACGCTTGAAGTTTGTTTTCTGAATTTCTGAATATTTAGGTATTCATCTCAATATATTTTGAGTTGATACGAAACGTTGATTCACTATAGGACATAAGAAGTCCGTGCATTGTGGAGAAACTCAGGAATTGAGTGAAATATCGTATCACTGATATGTTTTCATTTCCGCGCGCTTCATGTCAAATTTGATAGTCCATGTTGGGGACAAAATTTGCTTTCTCTGAGGTGCGAGCCGACCCTTATCGCTTGAGACCATTCTAGGTTCAGAATTCAAAAATACAAACATCGTGAAGAAATGATCAATCCACTATGTATGAGAACTACCGCTCAAAAAAACCTCGAAATTCATTATGACCAGGTCTTGTCCGTCATTTCATCGACCAGAATTCCACATATGCCGCCATAATTCATATCCCCCTGGTGGTATATGCCGAGAACCTGTTCGCTTCCAAATTTGTCGCGGATGCCAGTAACTGTAATCAGTTTTAGCTCGTTTTCACAGCTAAAACAATTAGGATGGAATAGGGGTGTTAAGGGATGGAGCAGAAATTCTATTCATTGGGCCCCTCGCTATCGCTCGCCCTAAAACGGCTGTTATGTCGTTCTCGTTCCGATCGAATATTCGCTTCTGAATCCGGGAATATCTCTTCGCGTTTTGACACGCATATTTTGAAGCTTGGTACTAAGGAGAAAAGAACTGATAAGGCATTGGCGGTGCAACAGGCCTGGAACTTGAAGTGACGTATTTCAGGCCCTTTTATTTGAGGATCGGCAATTCGGTCCAGTTTGCTGGCCGTCTTGATTCTTGAAAACATCATAAGGTTGTTCCGCTGAGCTGGGTTTGCCAAAATTCTCTGCAATAAAAATCTCTAAAATGTACTAAGCCGCCTGTACACTCAGCAACCCCAATTACTCTCATTGAAAGAGGGATAAATCTTCAGTTATTTCACGAAACAACATAACATTCGCTTTCCAATTAATTGTTAGCCGATGTTTACCCATTCATCATATAGAAAATTCCTTAGATATTACATTCGAAACTATTAGGTGTACAACTTTGCTTCCGCCTTCTTTCAATGGATGGCTGTAGCGGTAAGTGGTAGATCGTAGATGTCATAAAATAAGCTCAGGTATTTGTAGACATAACGCCATCAGAATATTCATCGATTTGTGTCTTCATCATAAAGTTATTCTCGATTAAACATGTCAGCTTACTAGCCAAATTCTCGTCATTTGCGGGAGGTTTTAATTTTCTGCTTTAATATGAAGAAATCTGCGGCTGAGGCTCATCGAATACTCTCAAATACCTATGATGCGGCCGCTATTAGTGGAAAAACGTACCGAGGGTAGTTTCAACGCTTCGAGATCGATGATTTTGACGTCGAAGACCTGTGGAAGAAAAAAGGTTTTCGAAGATGCAGAATTGGAGGCATTATTTGATCTTAACTCGTTTAAAATGCAACAAGAAATGGTAGGATCATTGACAGTGACGCAACAAGCCATTTAAAATTGCCTGAAAGTCATAAGAATAATTCAGAAACAAGGAAATTGGGTGCCGTACGAAATGAAGCAGAGAGATGTGAACAGATGCTTGCAAGGTAAAGAAAAGGATTTCTGCATCGCATTGTGGCTGAAGACGAAAAATGGGTTCATTACGATAATCCCAAGCGCAGAAAATCATGGGTATATCCCGGCCATGCTTTCACGTCGACGACCAAACCGAATATTCACGGTTCCAAGGTCATGCTCAGTATTTAGTGGGACCAGCTCAGCGTAGTGTTTTATGAGTTGTTCAAACCGACTGAAACAATCACAGGCAATTGATATCGAACGCAATTAATGCATTTAAGTCGAGCATTGAAAGACAAACGACCGCAATACAACGAGAGACATGATAGAGTGATTTTACAGCATGACAATGCTCGACCCCATGTTGCGAAAGTGGTCAAGACATACTTGGAAACGTTGAAAGGGGAGGGGAAGTCCTATCCCATTCGCCGTTTTCTTCAGACGTTGCTCCCTCGGATTATTACTTGTTTCGATCAATGATACACGGTCTGCCCGACCAGCACTTCCGGTCTTATGAGGAAAAAATTGGATCGTTTCGTGGATCGCTTCAAAAAAGGCCAGCGATGGCGACGTATGCAATCACATTTTTCGAAACGTTAAAATATATCAAAAATTTTGAACTAGTTAACCAGGATAAGTAAATCTAAATCGCCCTAACACTTCATCCAGCTGTCAAATACCATTCAATAATATAAATTTTTTGTCACTCGAATACCTTTGTTTTCAGAATGACAATTCCTACTCTGCAATAGGCTTTCGTGAAAGCCTTGGTGGAAATGAAACAACGGGTGTGGTGTTAACACCATGTAGATTTGTAGAGGTAGGGGCTGCATATCCTCTTGTTTGTAATTGGTCTTTCACTGTATGTGGTATGTGGATGGAAGAGGGGAAAACGCTGTCTTTTTTTATGACTTTCAGCATCTTTTATGCATTTATTCCTATCACATTAATATTACGCCTTACGATACCAACTTGTCAGCATGACATACCGAAGTTCTCTAACTTTAAGAGCACTTATTAATAATATAGGGTGTTTTTTTCGAGGTATATAACTTTAAGGTGGCATTACTGTTCAAGATGGCGACCGATTTAACAGTTGTCAAGTGATTTATTCTCAGTTTGGTTTGGCAATTCATTATGAATAGACTCACGCCTGAAAAACGCTTGCAAATTGCAATTTTATTTCGAAAATAATGGTTCTGTGCGGAATACGTATCGCGCACTACGTCCATCTTATTTTGTTTAGCGATGAAGCGCACTTCTGGTTGAATGGCTACGTCAACAAACAAAACTGCCGCATTTGGAGTGAAGCTAATCCCCAAGTGTATGTCGAAACACCGTTACATCCAAAAAAACTGACTGTTTGGTGCGCTTTATGGGCTGGTGGAATCATTGGTCCGTACTTCTTCAAAAACAATGATGGCCAGAACGTTACAGTCAATGGTGATCGGTATAGAGCCATGATTACTAACTTTTTCATTCTTGAATTGAACAACCATGATGTCCAGCAGCTGTGGTTCCAACAAGACGGCGCAACATATCACATCTATGTCTATGCGGATAAGCCACAAACCCTTGACCATTTGGAAGACAACATTCGCCGTGTTATTGCCGACATACGGCCACAAATGTTGGAAAAAGTCATCGAAAATTGGACGTCCAGATTGGACTACATCCGAGGTCATGCCAGAAATCTTATTTAAAATGTAATGCCACAAGATTATCATGCGGATAAATAAAATTCATGTCGATCGAATAATCCATCGTTGTTTTATAGCAATTTAATGTTCTGTAGCTCTTTACATAACAAATTGGCGGAGGTGTCGGTAACACGTTTGAGTTATTTTAACGATGAATGAACTATACGACTCTGCTGAGCTGAAACAGTTGTTTTGCCTTTGTGTAGTTCTCGGCTATTCTGAACAGATTTCACATAAAACAAATAATATCACCTGAGTAATTTCATACGATATTGTTGTGAATGTATCAAGTTTAATGAATAAATTATTAATTTTCCTGAATACTGGTCTAAGCGTTTTTGTTTCAAAATTAACATGCACTAAATATAAGAGGAGAATGGTCCATAGAACAACAAAGAATAGCTGCGGATAGTCGCTTTCCTAAAAGCATTTGAATGTAAAATTACGATTTCATGCTTTGCGCAAAATTTCATATAGATAGCATCGACTGAGGCTGTGCAAAGATTAGTCAACATTTATGCTGCATGCGAGCTCGCCTCTTTTTATTTTGATGAATGTTGACATCTTCACATTTCGGTGGAGGTTTGAACCCCCCGGCTACGCCCGTGGCATCGACAAAAACTTATAAAATTCAAGCAAAGGTGTACGCACTACCATTTTACTCTTTAAGTCCTGGGCCTGACGCACAAATATAATAATTGGTCTTTATTTTTACATAATTGGTCATCTGATAGCACAGCTCCTTTTTTGTTAGTACCAAGTTTCCAAAGATATTATGCTGACTTTAAATTTGACTCTTGAAAGAAGAAGTTATTACTGACATTGGAGCCCATTTGGAAAGCAAAGACGAAAATATATACAGAATGTACCTATTACTTCGTATGGTGACTATGTTGAGGAATAATGAGTTTTCCTACAACTGCTATTGAAAGTAACGTATTCTGCATAGCATACTCAACTTCAAAACTATGTATTGCTCATACTGTGGGAAATATTATTTCTCACGCCACTTTGTCCACACCTCGCTTGGTAGACCAATGAAATTGGGCTCTTGAGTCGTTTCAATGGAAACGCAATAAATTAGCACATACTGTCAACGAAGGCCATTTTGATTTGAATCAAGTTCATTACTCGAATTATTGAAATTTGTGCAGTTGTAGGAAAAGTATCGTGTGTTTGCGGCACTCGCGAGAAAAGTTGGACTTTCCCCAATTGTTGCACAATATAATATTTTACTGATTAGGCCCTGGGCGCATTGAGTGAAGTGTCACTTTGAGAACATAATAAGTCATCCTGTAATTTTTTCTCTTGTTATTATCTGAACGAAATAAACAGCTGTTTTCATGACAATTCCATTCAGAATAATGAACCGAAGCCCCAAGTGCAATTCCTCACATTGCTCGCGAGATGTCTCTGTCAGAGAATTGAATTTCTAAGGAACAATGCCTCATTGTACGTTTTCATATCACCGGTCTGTTATCAAAACTAAATGTCAGAAAATGGCACGGAATGACGAAACAATATAAGGACGGAGTATTCAATCCAGAACCGAAGGGGACAATGAAGTCGATAGCGTATAAAGTTTCGTACGCCTGCAACGTGAATCTCATCATTGAATGCCGGGATCGAAAATGGCTTTCGAGATCATCTCGATCCTTCTTCTACGGAATGAATATAAAGAGAGTCCCTTCTGTTCGATTTTTCAGGGTTCTATACCTCAGAATACGAAATACAAAACCCTATAGACTCGCTCTCTTCTCTTGGTGCAGTGAACCTGAAACACGGGGATTTCGAAAAACAACGCTTGAGTCGAGGGACCCCTTTTTTGGTTAACCCGCCACTGGAATGAAATATTCAACCTTGAAAATTTTTGAGTGAAATATTATTGTAAAGTATATTTATTTCAGCAAGGACATGACGTCACTGATGACGTACACTGATTGTGAGTATTTATTTTATTTGTGATAATAATTGGTTTTGGTCTCAGATAAGTATAATCATAGATAGAGGGGGCATTTTCATCAAGCGAATAATATCCCCAACATGAATCATCAAATTTGACATAAAGAGGGAACTGAAAACACATATCAGTGATAAGATATTGGGTTGGTCCACAAAGAACACTGGTTCAACAATTTCTAAATTGGAAGGTATCTGCAATTGGTATTCTGTTAAAGCTTTCCTAGCATATAAGTTCAGTTTCAGATAATTAGAAATTGCCAATGTATGAAAATGTTTATCAAAGGATTAACATAAATAATCAGTTAATGTAAAGAAATATTCGGGCGAATTGAAGTTGTTAAGTTTTTTGAGAATCATGGCAATTCTATTACACTTATATCTATATATTTCAAAACTAGAATCTAATATAGAAGAATTTACATATAGAAAACATTGCGATAACGAAAATTACATGGAATCATTCGAGTCTAGACAACATAATGGTTATTATATGATTATTAGGCCATAATTTCCTGAATTGAAAGAACGATAAAAAGATAATAGTACAGCTTACGACCTACAATCCAAAACTGGACATCCATAACTTTAATGTTGGAAAGATACTCGAGATATTTCAAAAGAACCAAAAATTGCAGCTTATTAGCTATTATATTCCTGAGAAATGGTGGTTGGTCCCTTATGTAACTGACAAAACAGTTTAAAGTGAATAGAGTCCTATGCAAGTTTGAATCTTTATTTGTATTGAACAACATTGCAGCAACTATGTTGCCATACTCAGAAAGTAAAGAACCTTTAGATCCAGAAATTTATATATTGGTACTCAGCATTAGGGCTCAGAAAAGTATTCAAACAATTCGAATGCTCGACTACTCTAAATAAAAGCTTTTTTCATTACAAAACCTTCAAATTTGCTGACAATTCTCACATGACTGGTACGAACTCAAAGGACACGATAGTAACCAATGATTAATTGATTTGGAAGCTTCTTAAAGTTTACTAATCATCCTGTACTAGCAAGTAAGGAATGAACTGAAGAATGAAAATGAAAATATTATAGGAGATTTTATTGATTGCTGAAATAAAAGTAAAGTCCGTACAAGTCTAGCACAAGAAAAATTTGAAGCTTTCGTATCACATAATTCAAGATTTTTGAGATGAATAAATAGATATGGTTCAGAAACTTGTGCGAAACATTTTCCATATCAACAGTTGTCGTCAGATTTATAATAATCGATTAATACTTATATGAACCAAACGTACAAAAAGGAATCTTTTATTTACTAAAAGGATACGATAGTAACAATTATTAATCTATCAAACTTCAAGGATTTAGAAGCTTCCTAACATTCAACTTCATCATTCTTCAGAACTGAATATAAATTGCTATTTGGAGAAAATAATTAAAGATATTTGAGAAAATAGAGTTGTCTTTCTTTTCAGGAATGCCTAACGAACGTTTTCAGTCCTCTCAATTGTTCTCTGATGTTGAATGATCAACAGTTGTTTCCAAATGTATCAAGGTCGATTAACTCCTATCTGAATGGAATATACAGAAGAAAGCTTTGAACCACCAAAACTGTCACTAATTTTCTTCTGGTATCAACCAAGATGGTACGAGAGTTAGAATTAGGAAGAATTCAGAAGCCTCTCAACGTTCAACTGTCATTCTAAAGATCTAAGTTTAATATTAATCAGTATTTGGAAAATAAGAATGAAAGTATTTTAGAAGAAATGGTTATTTTTCATGTGTTCAACGGTGCAACGAAAGTAAAAACTGTTTCTAGTACCACAGAGAGAGGGTTAGACTAAAGGAAGCTTTTAGCCCACTTCATTTAAGGCTTTTGAGATGAATAAATAGATGCTTGTATCGAGCGTACTCCAGATGGCTTTCAGTTTCTTCAATCGTTCTTTGATGTTGAATGTTCAACAGTTGTTTCCACGAGAAAATCGATCTATTATCTCTTATTTGAATGGAACATACAAACAAAGCTTTGGACCTCTACAACTGTTACCAAATATCACCTGATACTAACCAAGATGATACTAAATGATATCTATTAAACTCCAATGATTTAGAGGAAGCTTCCCAACGTTCAACTGATATTGTGTAGATCTAGGTATAATGGTAATCAGCATTTGAAAAAAACAATCGAAGTGTTTGAGGGGATAGGATTATTTTTTCTGGTGTTTAACGGTGAAAGTAAAGTACCAAGGGTTGCTTTTGTCCCACTTCAAGTTCATTTAAGGTTTTTGAGATGAAACACTTGCTATGAGCTTGTATGGAACGTATTCCAGATAGCTTTCAGTTTTTCAATCGTTCTTTGATGTTGAATATTCAACAGTTGTTTCCATAAGCAAAATGATCAATTAAGACTCATACAGAAATACAAACATACAGAAAAAACTTTGGACCACTAAAACTGTTAGTAATTCTCATCTGATACCAACCAAGGGAGTGCTAGAGTTACAATTAATCTACTAATCTCCAATGATTTCCCAAAGCCTCCCAACGTTCAACTGTCATTCTGAACACCTGAGAATAAGGCTAATGATCATTTGTAAAATGAAAAATCAAAGTGTTGGAGGAGATCGGCTTGTCCTCCTTATTTTCAACGGAGATACGAAAGAAGAAACTCCTTCTAGTACCAGAGAGAGAAAGGGACTGAAGGAAACTTTCACCCCAATTCATTTAAGGTTTCCAAGATGAATAAATAGATGCTGTTCATGAACTTGTATGGAACGTATTCCGAATGGCTTTCAATTTCTTCAATCGTTCTTCGATGTTGAATGTTCAACAGTTGTTTCCACAAGCAAAATGATCGATTACCACTTATCTGAATGGAACATACAAATAACAGATCTTGTCTACTAAAACTATAAACAATTCTCACCTAATACCAACCAAGATTACAAGACAGTTATAATTAATGGATCTACTTAACGTCAATTTATCTAGAAGTCTTTAAACGTTCAACTCGTCATTCTTTAGATTTGGGTGATGGTAATTTGCATTGGGATGATAAGAATTGAAGATATTGAAGGAGTTGAAGCTTGTTTTTGTTGTTTTCATTGATGAAATGAAAGAGAAGGTCTACTAGTACTAGGGAGGGACTGAAGGAAGATTTAGTTTCATTCCATTTGAAGTTTTCGATATAAATAAATAGATTACGTTCAGAAACATTTCCCAGATCGCTTCCCTACCTCTAAATCGAGCGAATCTGCGAGTTATCGAATAGGAAATGAAGGAAATGCAATCGGAACGCTAGAATCAAGGGTGTAAATTCAGGGTCCCCGATCTCAGCATCTCCCGGCTCATCTCAACCCTTTGGGCAAACACCATCATCAGACTACGATCGTCACAGGACTCACCTCAGTGTTCACATAGTGACCGACACACGGTGCATCGCGACGTCGTCGTCGTCATAAGCAAGCACATCACCGCACGGCGTCTCAGACTCCTGGGGCTCGGCGCGACGCGTTCTCGAGCTGCACCTGGCTCCATAGGCGTGGACTGTCCGGGAAAGCCTCGCCGAGATGAGGAGTGATCGCTTCTGCCCCACTCCTGGTATCCTCACACACCCTGGGCCGCGCATGGCCTCATCGATTTTAGAGGGCCTGATGCTGGATGCTGCTGCTGCTGGGCCACGGCGATCCAAGATACGGGTGGAGGTTGCATAGGTGATCTTCGGGTTGGTGGTGGGTGAGGTCAGTGTTCCGGTGGAACGGTCCTGGATAAGGAGTCAAGGGAAAACAAGAAAAACGCCGCCAATCTACCAAAAAAGAACATGAGGAACGCGTTGACGTGGAGTCAACAGGACTGACAATTTTCACCACTTTCAAATTGCGAAATTCACGAAACACACCTTATAGAAGGTTTTCCAATAAGAGGTTTCATTTCATCAACAAGTATATTTTGGGGAGAAATCAATGAATTTTTATTAATTGTAAAGAGGAAGGTCTAATCATGATTATTGTACTCGAAGAAGACATCAATTTAGAACTGAAAGATGTCGCTTGAGTGAAACTCAAAGTGGTGCCATAGTAAAACACATTTTTTTGGCAAAATTCGATTTTATTATTCAACATAGTTGCCTTCGAGGGCGATACAGCGATACAACTTTTCGATACCATTTTTGTAGTACGATTTGTCTTTCGCTTCAAAATAGGCATCAGTTTCAGCGATCACTTCTTCATTGGCGCTAAATTACTTTCCAGCGAGCATTCTTTTGAGGTCTGGGACAGGAAAAAGTCGCTGGGGGGCAGATCTGGTGAATACGGTGGATTCAGAAACAATTCTAAGCCCAATTCATGCAATTTTGCCAGTGTTTCATTGATTTGTGACACGGCGCATTGTCTTGATGAAATAGCACCTTTTTTTTCTTCAAATGGGGACGTTTTTTAACGATTTCATCTTTTAAACGATCCAATAACGCTATATAATAATCGCTGTTGATGGTTTGGCCCTTTTGGAGGTAATCGATGAATATTATACCTTGCGCTTCCCAGAATACTGATGCCATAACCTTGCCAGCTGACTGTTGTTTTTCTCGCTTTGGATTCGGTTCATCGAATGCAGTCCAGTCAGCTGACTGTAGATTAGACTCCAGAGTGAAATGATGGAGGCATGTTTCATCCATTGTCACTTATCAACGGAAAAATTCAGGTTTATTGCACTCAAACAGCTTCAAACACTGCTGAGAATCTTTAACAGGTTGTTGCTTTTGATCGATTGTGAGCTCGCACGGCACCCATTTTGTACACAACTTTCTCATGTAAATGTCTGCTATCTCGATCAACTTCACTTTATGGTCATTCTAAATTATTTTGTGAACTTTTTTGATTTTTTCGTCGGTGGAAGCCTCTTTGTGGCGTCCAATGCGTTCGCTCGCCGGCTTCGATGCTCATTTCACCACATTTTAACTCACCATACCAATCAATCATGGTTGATATTGCTGGTGCAGACCCCGGAAAGTCTTCATCGAGCCAAGATTTCGCTCCAACTGTATTTTTTCCATTCAAAAAGCAATATTTTATTAGCATAAGAAAATTTTTTCCATCTTTTTTCAAATAACAAAAGTAGCTACACTCACAACGCAATATGTCACAAACTAATGGTCGCACTGCTGTCAAATTTTGACACGTATCGTTTGAAGGTTGGTACTAACAAAAATCATATGGATTTAATACTAGCACCACCATCTGTGCATCAGACCGGGGACTTTTCAATTGGCCTAATAATCTAACCATGTTGGGGAGATGGAGATGTAAAAATTGCATATCCTTCCTTTATCTATGTTTATTACTATATGGCTATATCTAATGATGCAAAAATATACTGGGTGTGCCATTTGAAATAAGAAAGTAGTAGCCTGTTTCGGTGTAACCAACAGTTGTAGAGATCTGAAACTATTTTCAGCATAAAATTATGATTAGTTTACCATAAACGTCTAATAGGCCATCGCGCTGAATTACCTTGTAGAGGAAATATAACGAGTGATTAAGCGATATAAGTAAGATTGAAGTAACCACATCCTCAGAAACTAGAGGTTATCGAAGATGAAGATATCGTTGTCGAAACGAAGTTAAATACAAATAAAAATTCCAAAAAGAAAATGTTGTGAAAAATTAAGCCGTCAAGGACATTTACCCTCCAAAGAGGCCCGAAACACAAGAATTATAAACGGAATAATGAATGGTACCTACGCAAAACAATAATTATACTCGACTAGTGGCTGATTTTCTAAAATGATTACGTCGACGTTGCTGAATAGAAACAAAGGACGGTAACGCTTGACGTTAGTTCTATATAAGTTGTGTGTAGCTTTTCATCGAGTGGATAACGCTGTCAACTTCCGTTTTCCCAACCGGCATTCACATTCATTTCAGTATCATATGACATGAATTCAATTTCGGGTATAACTGATTTAGCTTGAAAGGTTTCACTGTGCCGTATTGAAACAAGAAGAAAAGCTGAGGGATTCAGTAAATTTCCTCATTTTAAGTAATCGATATTCGCACACTAAAACGTTGAAATGGTCAACTTCTACTTAATATACATAGAGCCGCCGCATACTGGACACTTTGACAAGACGCCAAATTTTAGGGGCGTGAAGTCAGTTAGTAAAAAAAGACATATTTTTTCGACACATAAAGTTTCTTAGTGAAAATACCACACTTGTAGTAAATTAAAAATTTCCAAGCGTCAATTTCATTGAAATCGAATAGACGCTCTCATCTAACGGGTGTTTTTTTTTCGAGGTATCAAACTTTAAGTTGCCATTACTGTTCAAGATAGCGACCGATTTAACAGCTGTCAAGTGATATATTCTCAGTTTGGTTTGGCAATTCAACATGAATAGACTCACGCCTGAACAACGCTTGCAAATAGTGCAATTTTATTTCGAAAATAATGGTTCTGTGCGGAATACGTATCGCGCACTAAGTCCATTTCATTTTGTTTAGCGATGAAGCGCACTTCTGGTTGAATGGCTACGTTAACAAACAAAACTGCCGCATTTTGAGTGAAGCTAATCCTCAAGTGTATGTCAAAACACCGTTACATCCAGAAAAACTGACTGTTTGGTGCGCTTTATGGGCTGGTGGAATCATTGGTCCGTACTTCTTCAAAAACGATGATGGCCAGAACGTTAGAGTCGATTGTGATCAGTATAGAGCCATGATGACTAACTTTTTCATTCCTGAATTAAACAACCATGATGTCCAGGAGCTGTGGTTCCAACAAGACGGCGCAACATGTCACACAGCTCGTGCCACAATCGATTTATTGAAAGACACGTTTGGTGACCGCCTAATTTCACGTTTTGGACCTGTGAATTGGCCTCCAAGATCTTGTGATTTAACACCGCTAAACTACTTTCTGTGGGGCTATGTTAAGTCATTGGTCTAAGCGGATAAGCCACAAACTCTTGACCATTTGGAAGACAACATTCGCCGTGTTATTGCCGATATACGGATACAAATGTTGGAAAAAGTCATCGAAAATTGGACGTCCAGATTGGACTACATCCGAGTCGGCCGTGGCGGTCATATGCTAAAAATCATATGTAAAATGTAATGCTACAAGATTATCTTGCGGATAAAAAAAATTCATATCAATCGAATAATCCATGCAGAATATGCAGACTTGTTACATGTCTGAGAGAACGATCAGCTAAGTCACCTCTAAAATTCAGAAGAAGGCGAAGATAAATAGGTAATCCAGTTTCAAGCACCTTATGTACCAAATTAAGTAAGTGAACCTTTACCCTGTTCTCCATTCTCAGCCAGCCAAGTTCGTTTATTTTTTTAGATATGTTGAGGGAATACTTCAGTAGATCAAAAATGAATCTGCAACAATAATTTTGAACCTTTTGAATTCGTTTTCTGTCCCAAGCGTCGAGACAGAAACCATACACAAAGTCACCATAATTGAAGTGGAACAGTACAAGTGATTCGACTAACTTTAAACGAAGACGTGCGCTGTGAAATTCACGATTTAAATAAAGGAGTTTTAAAGCAGCAAAAGATCTTTTCAGTAGGGAAGTCACATGACCGCTGAACTTGAGCTTGTGGTCAATAAGTGAACCCAAATTTTTTGCACTCTCCACAAAAGGAACACAAGTTCCATTGATTGATATATTAAAATTTGCTTTAAGAAACTTGATACGCTCTTTTGGGTCAAATAAAAGGAGTTAAGATTTATCTTAATTCAATTTCATGGTGTGTGTGCAGTGCACCATGAATATATTCGCTCAAAATCACTCGAAATTCTATCAGCTGCATCCAAATAATCAGGTAGAAAACCCTGATATAACTGCGTGTCATCAATAGGTACTAAAATGCGCCTTTAAGAACTGCGTCATCTTTTCACTATAGAGCTTGATACTTTAAAATAATTCGGGTCGATTTTTGATGAAATTGACAAACCGTTCTATGATAAAATTTTAAAATGCGATTTCATATGAAATTGAAAAAATGCCTTGGAGCTTAGAGGAGAATGACAGAGACTCCTTCAAAGAAAATTCTAGAACATGCAGTTCGAAAGTTTGAAAAAACCGAATAATGGGGCTCAAATATACAGGGTGATTCACCTCGATGATCTATTATCATTAGACGTTTATGGAAAACTAATTATAATTTTGTGCTGAAAATTTGCATGTTGGAGTTTGGGATGATCATCTTTCTCCCTAAAATATTTTCAGATTTCAAGAAATGTTGAATTTAGTTATCGAAACATCAAATTTTGGTTTCTTTCTCTGTCACAGACTACTCCACACAGTTAGAATTTGCGGTTTTTCCTCATTTGAAGTTCTTCCTCGATAACTCTTAAAGTATTCATTTTAGGTGAAGGGTTTGCTTGAGTAACCCTCCTTCTTTTAATACGTAGATTTGATTTAAATAATAAAAATATAGGTTCTATTTTAAAAATCGAGAGTTTCGATGAATTTGAGTTGTGCATGATCCTGTGATAAACACCCTGTACATTTTTGGTTCAAACCGCAAACAGTCTTATAATACTACGAATTTGCAGAATCGAAAATGAAAAAGATTTTTCCAAAAAAAACTTTTTCTGCAGTAATATTAAAAAAAAAAGTGAGCCATCGTCGCCACTATTTATTTCATAAGAATCCCATCAACTCATGAACCGTTGATTTTATACCCAAGTTAGGGCATATTACCGAAATTGTCATCAAAAGAGCTATCTGATGATGCAATGATATACTGGGTGTGCCATTTGAAATAATGAAGTAGTAGACTGTTTCCGGCATAACCGGAAGTTGTATAGATCAGAAAATATTTTAAGGAGAAAGATCATTGTCTCAAACGCCAACATGAAAATTTTCAGCTCAAAATATGATTAGTTTCCCATTAACGTCTAATAGGCCATCGTCGTGAATCACCCTGTATAGGATGTATATACTCTAACAAAATCCGATGAATATATAAGTACTATTGCCTATAAAAATTGACTCTGTTTCGAGCCCGCTGCCAGATAAATAAGGCAAAGAAGGAAAGAAGGGCGGCAAAATTTTATTTTGCCGGTGCGCCAAAATGTCTGGCGGCGGCCCTAAATATACACACCGGCAAAATTACAACGGACAAAATCTCAACGAAGTTTGTAGTTCATTTTCTCTTGAACCCTTCGGCTGATTTTAGCAATCATTCTTTGAATTGCAGCTTGATTCCACAGGAACATAACTGTTTATATGCCGTACTCAGTTACTCGTATTTTGTTATATACAGAGGCGAACAATCCTGTGAAGTGAATCGTTGACAGCAGAAAATGTTTCATCTTTTTATTGATTGGAATTTGCTCATTTTGAGAGAAATTAGAGCATTTCATATGATAAGTTGTTAAGTACGAATAATACATTTTTTGAAGATTTTAAAATTCATTTAAATGATACACTGGACCAAAAGTAAACATATATTCCGTGAAAAAGTTAATAGTATTGATTAATTCAGTCAGCATTCTTCAATCAATGCAGAAATATCAGATGAACTACAAATACACATGAAATAAATACGAGCAATCAGAATAAGGACGTCGGCAACAGAAAAAGGTTGACAACAAAAACTTTATATATTGTCCAGTTTTGTGGGAGTTTTCAAGGTGAATGCAGATTACAGTTGGCATCTTCGAATCGCCATCCCTGACGTCAAGCCATTAATTTCAGAAATATAGTATAGCAGACTTTTGAGGTCCTCTCAGAATACCAGAGGTTATGAATATTTTTTCCAAATGCAGATCTCTATATTCATTTGTGAACAGATTTAATCTAATATCCTATTGAGCCTCGTAATGCAGCACTAAATCAAAAATCCAGCTGAAGCTAATCAAGACAAAGATAATGCAGGAAAAATGAAAGAAAATCATGTGAGAAAAGATATTTATTTGAAATATTATTATATAAAAATGGAATAGCAAGCTACTGTACTTTCTACAATGATTATAGTACAATTAATGTTAAACAGCAAGAAGTGTTCAGTCACAAACCATTATAAAAAAACACTCAATATTTACAACACCACAACGTAGACAAATTTATTTCATTTGTACAGGAGGTCGAACAGGACCCATCGGACCCATTGGTCCCATTGGCATGACTCCCATCATAGGAGGACCAGGTCTCATACCCATCATAGGTGGCATTGGTCCATGGGGTCCCATCATCATAGGAGGCATTGGGCCACCGGGTCCCATTGCTGAAAAATAAAACTTTATTAATAATCGTATAAATCCAATAAAATCTTGAATTTACCAATTTGTGTAGAAAATACAAAGTTTTAATTATTTTTTCGGCCAAAAGGCTGATGGAGTTTTCAATACCAACCTAACCTAGTTGCTAGTAACCTAGTTTTGTTTTGCATATTACAAGAAGATTTTGAAGAAATAATAATTCTACTGAATCCAAATGAATAATAATAATAACCTTCTTTATTAGGCTTATTATTTTCTGAGAAGAATTGAAGTACTTTTCATGAAATTATTTTTGATAGGAAAGAAAACCAAAAATTATATGTAGCTATTAATAAAGAAATTAAAGAAGAACATCAATGTACACTGAAACTTTGGTGGTATACTATTTCTTATTACAATTGAGTTGAACAGATGAGTTACTGATTTCTTATTTTCGTAATGAAAATCTAACTATTATACGAGTTCTTTGTATAACCTATATTGTGGGATTAAGTCATTGTTATTATTAGTAAACAATTTTGATGGAAGACTGGTCTCAAATACTTACCACCTGGGGGCATCATATTTGGTCCTCCAGGTCCTCCTGGCCTTTGTCCTAATAACTGAGCAGGAGGAGGAATTGCAACACCTTTGCCTGGAGCAGCGAAAGGATTATTGGCAATTTTGCCAGCCTTGAAGGCAGCCGTTGTGGCATCAATCAAATGTTGAGCTTGTTCTTCCATCCATTTTTGATAATAAAATTTTACATTATCTTTATGTTTTCTTCCTGTACAATGGGTTTTTCGTACACTAGGGGAATCATGAGTCAAATAGGTATCACAATAATCACAATAATACTTGGGCATTTTCAATCTATTCCTTCTAATCAGACTAATTAGTAAAAAAAATATATATATAACAAACACTAACCTCAATCTTCTTACACAATTTTTGAGTTTTGATTGTCAACTGTCATTCAAATAACTTCGAACCATAGACCTAAATATGATAAGTTCATAAAATATCTTCCGTAATTTTCTTGTTTTTCGTAATTGGACCCAAAATTCAATTATTCATCACTTGAAATTCAATAAGATTATGTTTTCCATCATAAATTAACCATAAAGACATAGACTGAAATGATAAAATGTCAAAAATTCATTGATCTGTGAACATAACCTATATATTACTTGACAGAAATAAATTAAATACAATTGAAATAATAAACATTTCACTACTTCTAAGCTAAGTGCATGTCCCGTAGAAATCAAGTTAATTCAAATAATCGAATTTGCGTATCACTGATCATTCTAAATGGCTAATACTGAAGAAAATTTCGAACAGGTAAAAATCTATTTTCAATTCATGAAATTATCATTATAATATTAACACTATTACATTTTGTATGGTGGCACATATTTTAGTTCGAAGAAGATGAAGCAGCTGAAACCACTCTTGCCCTATGCAGTGCTGGAAGAAAACGCCTTTTCAGCAAAGAATTACGTTGTATGATGTATGGATTTGGAGATGATCAGAATCCCTACACGGAAAGTGTAGATATAATCGAAGACCTTGTAATTGAATTTATAATTGAAATGACTCATAGGTAAGTCTATAATGTAATTTTTAAAATTCTTAACCATAATAATGTGGTTCTTTGAATCATCTTAATAATATCTTTTTATTGATTAATGGTTGGTTTATGCACTATTCCTAACGACTAAGACTAAAAATAAGGATTGAACGCTAACACATCAATGAAGGCGTTTATGCATTTTACCTAGGACTAAGAACTAACCTTATGACTAGAAAGTTGACCAACTTTTTACTTAGAACTAAGCTCTTAGTTGAAATAATGAAATTCGCATGCGTCGCATAGAATTTCAATGTTAATGACTCCCAGTTTTTATCGTTTTATGTTCCGTTATTCGTGTTCATCAATGAAAAGTATTCAGTGTATATGAAAAAAATTAAATTTTATTTTTTCACAATCAATCAACCAATATCAATGTCAAACATCAAAGTATAGAGTAAACAGAAAGTATTTCGAGCATGTGCGCTTTCCTTCACTAAGAACTAACAAGAGAATGCATAAAAGCCACTGAATTTTGGATAGAGTTCTTAATTATTGGTTTTAAGTTCATAGTTCTTAGGAATGGTGCATAACCCAACAATAATATGAAAATTTCAGAAGGATGTGTGAATTGCTAATAATATAAATTTTACTTCAGAGCTATGGAAATTGGAAAAACTGGAAGAGTATCTGTGGAAGACATTGTTTATCTTGTTCGAAAAGATCCTAGAAAGTATGCTCGTGTTAAAGATCTTTTGACTATGAATGAAGAATTGAAGAGAGCTCGTAAAGCTTTTGATGAAATCAAATTCGCAGGTAATATAAAGTAACAAATTTGGTGCATGATTCTGTATGCTTTGTATTGTTGTGTTCATTTTAGTGTCTTGATTTTTGGTTTGTAGAAATTTCAAATTAAATTGATCTATCTGAATATTCTTTTATTGTATTTCCTTCATTCTATATGGAGATAAATTGTGTAAGTAAAGATTTCTTAGATAGCTCTCTACTGCATTTTGCACATATCAATTTAATTTGTAATATAAATTTTGTGTTATTTTGTAAATTTATGATTTCAGGTTTGAACCAAACGGAAGAAGAAAAGGCCGAATAGTTGAAGTTTGATATATTAAGAATTTCATTTTACCTATGCCAAAAATTTTGCAGTACAAATACATACCTATATTTCATTAAGGAAAATATTAAATTAAAACTCACTTGCAGATCATTATTATTATGGTTTTTGTTATTTAAAATGTATTTCTGGTTTTTCACTGAACTAACAGTTTCTCCTAATATCCTCAACATTTCCAAAAGCTTGAAATTTTTGTTAACCACACCTTTTAATTAAATTTTCATCAATATTTATTGTAACACATGCACGTTTTGGACATAATAATATTTTTTGCTTATCTAGACAAGGCATTACTCAAGAAAGGAATTAGTTATGCAACATTGAAGATTAACCTGCCTTAACATAGTCATTTTTTATTTGGTAGGCTGTACAATAACTCCATTTATTTCTGAGGGAAATTTTTTTTGTGCATTTACATAAATAAAATTAATTAAATTACCATGGCTATACCTTGTAGTAAAATTGAAAAAACTTATCGAGCATAAAATGAAATGAAAAAGCCAATACAGTTTTGATATTATTGTTATGGCGAGATTTTTCCTTGAGTTCTTTCAAAATAAAAAGATATTCAAGAATATTGTTGAAATACAACAACTAAGATTTAAATTTATGTTCCTTCTTGTAAATTTTTGAAAAAGTGTATATTTTCGGAAAATAAAGATTTATCTTGGTAGCGTGAATTATCCAAGTTATTTTTTGGGGATTCGTTCTTCCAAGATTCCAGAAATTCTGCACAGAGTTTTGAACTGAAATTATAGTCCCTGTGCTAAGTTCAAAATTTCATCATACTGATTAAAGGGAACAGCTTTTAAAGGTGATGAGATCACCAAGATTGAGACAAATTAAGAAGTCATTATAAAAAAATCCCATTTAGAATATACCAGTATTCAATAAATTAATGTTGAAATGCTGACCATATAAGTCTTGAATAATTTGACAACTATTGCATACTAGCTTTTCTCATTTAAATTTTCAACGCAATTCTTAGCAGATAAAATCACATCGTTCACACCAACCCCATCATATGACATTCCACAAAGTGATAGAGGTAGTTCAGAACTTTTAAGATAATCTTTGATCTTGCTTACAGTTTTTCTATGGCCAACTGTGTACTGAGGAATACAATTCTTTAAAACATTCACTTTATACTCAGAAGGCATTTCATTAATTTTTAAAATCTTTTTAATATAATTAAGAGCAACATCATAAAACTCTTCGTCTTTCTTAAAATCTCCAAAATACTGTTTGAACCAAAATCCCCCCATCATAACAGTTAAAACAGTATCATTATTCTGATTGAAACAACAACTGTCAAAAATTATACCTAATATTGGTAAATTCTCTTTTGGAGGTACTAACAAACCAAATCCTGGATTTTTTATGAGACTATCCTTAAAATGAAAGTTAACAACTGTTACATCAACACTTTGAATTTGTTTTAATAGATGAGATAACTGAGGGTGCTGATCAGAAATTAATGGAGCTAGTGTTCCTGACAATAAAGTACTAACTAAATGTTTAGATTTAAGTGAATTATCTTGACTATGAACTACAACTTCTTTTCCTGAAAATTCTACTTTTTCACATTTAGTATTGAGATTTATTTGTACTCCTTTAGAACATATCACCTCATCTAATTTGTTTGGCAATGTTTCTAAGCCATTCTCAAATGAATACACACTCCATTTTTCTCTTCTGACCCTTTCTGATAATCTTGATGTAGTAGAATTTTTCTTAGGAGAGAAAACTTTTTTTAAAAGTCCTTTGGATATACTACCATATTTCTGTTCATATTGGAATAAGTGAGAAACTAGGAAATTAACACTTATTTCTTTAGCATTACCCGCACAAATTCCACAAATCAAAGGACTCATCATATAATCTGCCATCTCACTACCAAATCTTCTATTTATGAAGTCATATATAGATTCATCTTCAACTATCTTAACAGGCTGTTTGTGTTCATTGAAAATATTTGTAATAAGGGGTTTGGAAAATGGTGACTGGGTCTTGAAAAGACTGAACAAAGATGAAGGTAAAGAATGCAACTTTCCATTTACATATATTAATCGATTTTTAGCAGCAGGACTATTAGCAAGTACGGGTCTAATTTTGTCTGTCAGCTGTAGTTCTTCAATTAGCTTCAAAGTATTTTCTCCTGTTTCTGTTCTAGGTCGCAAAGTCCTAGCAGCCTGTTCGAAAATTATTCCCTTCTCTGTTTTATGTGATTGAATCCAACCACCAGTTCTTTTAGTAGCCTCCCAAATCGAAATTGTTTTTGGAGAAATCTTTCGACAGAGGTAATATGCTGCTGATAATCCACTCACTCCTCCCCCAAGAATATGAACTGACATGGTGAAAAAAATATTCTATTAATATGCTCTTAGATGTACTAAAGTTATCCACTTATCCAGTCATCTTGTTTATTTGATCAGAAAACAGGTTAAAAAATTGAAATAGGTAGGTTATGTTATGATGGTCAAGTCAATTTAGTCAATTGTTGAATCGTTGATAGAAACCAGAGAACAGAATGTTACCTCGCCAGAGACAATTTTATATTTCCTTAGTATAAATTGTCGATAATCAAGAACAATACTCGTAGTGCAATCAATAACATTCCAAAATTTCCGACGTTGATATGTATGCATTAATTAAACATTTGGATAAATCCAAGTTTTCTAAGAAAAGTGTTGTAAGCATTGAACTTAATTCTATGGTTGTAAGTCGTAATTTATTCTTTGGTCCTCAATTTTCATATAATTAACCTCACTTCAGATTTGCAGAAAATTAAGAAATTTTCACTCTACATAACTTGAAGGGTATAAATATAAATGCTGAACGAAATAAAACTTCAGTATGTTAAGACCAATTTCATTCAATTTCATTAGGCGTTATTCTAGATTGAATAATTTTGAATTAGAATATTTTTGTTCAAGCCAAAATATTAATGAAATTGAGCAAAACATAGCTCAAAGGAAAGGAGTTGGAAACATTAAGCGAGTTTGTGAATTGTACGACCAATATAAATCAGTAAACAAAGAAGAAAAAACTACCATTGAAAATGAGCTTATCTCAGAAATATTGAAAATTCCTAATAGAACACATCCTGAAGTAATGAAAAATTCTATTGATGGAAATTCAACGATTGTTAAACTCATTGGAGAAAAGAAAGTATTCAATAATAAACCTCTAGAATTTCAAGAGATAGCCAAACGAATGAATCTTGTTAGAACTGATCAATTGGGTAATTACTCTGGTAGTAAAAGCTACTATCTCCTAGGAGCTATGGCAAGTCTAGAAAGAGCCCTTGTACAGTATGCTATGAAAACACTAATGGCCAATAACTTTGAGCTCATATCAGTTCCTGATTTGATACCTAGAGAACTTGTAGAGAAATGTGGTCTTCTTACTTCAGGCGTTAGAAATCAAGTAAGTACAGAAGTAAAATTTCTGAATTGGTTTTATGTTCTTAGGTGTTTGTTTTAGATGAAAAATTGCATCAGAATAATATTTGTCTATCAGGTACTTCAGAAATGTCACTTGCTGGTTTGTACATGAATCATATATTTGAAGAAGCTGAACTTCCTATTAAACTAGCAGCTGTGAGCAGATGTTATAGATCTGAAACTTCAAATTTAGCTGAAGAGAGAGGACTCTATAGGTAGACATATTATTTAAAGTTTATTCCAAATTTGCCTATCTACTACATTCATTAAGGCTCAATCGATTATACTAATTGAAGATTAGTCATCTAAAGAATGAATTATTTATTATTTTCAGAGTCCATGAATTTACAAAAGTGGAAATGTTTTTGATAGTAACTCCTGAACAGTCTGATTCAATGTTAGAATATATCAGAAATATCCAAGAGGATCATTTCAGTCTATTAGACCTACATATGCAAGTTCTTGATATGCCTCCTGATGAACTCGGTGCTCCTGCTTATAGAAAATATGATATAGAGGCATGGCTTCCCGGAAGAGAGTATTATGGAGAAATTTCTAGTTGTAGTAATTGTACTGATTATCAGTCAAGAAGATTAGGTATTCAGTATAGGAATAAAAATGGTGAACTGAAATTTGTTCATACCTTAAATGGGACTGCTTCTGCAATTCCAAGATTGCTGATAGCCTTAATTGAGACTGGTCAAAAGGAAAAAGGTGTTGTTGAATTACCCAAAGTTCTTCATAAATATATGCATGGACAAGAAATTATAAAAAAACAGACAAAGATACCAACACTTAAATTAATAAAGAGCAAACAGTAAATATTTGTTTGCTATTCCTTTCATTTAATGCTTCCTATTCCAATGATTCAAAGAAATAAGGGAATATATCGATATTTTACATTCAAACTTTTTGACTGCGGAGTAAGAAATCATATCATATAAAGTATTTTTGTTATATACATATACAAGAGGCCCAATAACTTTAAATTTTGAAGAAGTGTCAGTTAAGTCAATCGTATTCTTAAGTTCTATGGTTAAGCTCTGCCCCATTCGCCATTTTTAGGCTCAATATGAATGTATTGTCGTCACTGTGTTTCATTACTGAATCATTATTCTAGCAGAGGAGGTACAGTTTGATCTTCGGCCAACCAAAGGCAAAAGAGACTTAAAAGCTGTTTCAATGTGTTTTTGACCCAAACTGGTAATACTGCATCCAAAACATTTGCCGAATTATCTTCACATTGCTCTTGTCTCCTTTCGTTTTACCTACGCATAAAAGCCCGAATAACTTCTAGTTGGTGCGCATTGCGTCTTACTCCGAATCTTGATAGATTGGTACAAATTTGAGTATCCCTTATATTTTCTTTAGCACTACTTTAATCGAAATAATTACCCAGTAACCATTAAGAAAATAATATAAACAAATTTCATAAGCAATTGTCATTCCATCGACAGGATGAGCTAATAATTTTAGTTAGATATCGGCTGCATAAATCTAGCTAGGACTCATAGGAACGATGAATTGGCAACATAAAGGTGGCTGGAAAATATTGGATTGTCGAAGCACATGATAGGAAGGCGTGGAAATTTTTGAGAGAGACCTATGTTCAGGAGTGGATGATTACGGGTTGAGAAACAAGAAGAGAAAGAATGTTTCAGTGTGTTTTGAGTTTTTGACCTTAGCAATCAAAATTATTACATTTGTTTGCCTGTATATTTTTGAGGTAAAAACAAATTGCCGAATTTATCGTAAAATAGTTTAATCCTCAGTAGCTATTCAATAATGTACATGTATAAATTTGACTCCTAAATTAAATATTTGAGTATTTCTCCTACAACAATGTGGATAGAAAATAAGAGGTTGCGTTCACGGATTGGTTGGGAAGACATCACATTTATTTAATTATTCACTTAAGTAAACTTTCTGTTCCTACAATATCCAAAATCTTGAATATATTATAATACATTGCCTTAAAATCTAATACAGACATTTACTTAAGATACACTTAAACTTATTTACATCAACGCATTCATTCGCTCGTCATTCCTATTCTAGTCTACAATCATTCACTTTTCTCTAGAAAATCTAAATTTTTAAGTACCTATATACAGTTGGCTTAGATTTGTGGAAATTCGCAACCTCTTCATCTAAGAATAAACTAAGCGTAAGTCAGTTCTTTAAAAATTCGTGTCGTATGATCTTCGTCTATCGTATAATCTGTGGCTACTGCCAGGACCTCCATGATGACCGTAATAACTTCCTGCAGAATTGTTGTAATTGTTCTGGGAGTTCCAGCTATCATACAAGTTCGTCATACTGTTATCGTGTATTGATCCAGAAGAACTCTAGAATTATAAAAAAATAAATATAATATAAGAAAAACAACAAAGATGGACTATAATAAAAGATGCATCTCTATGTATTTTATTACTTTGATTCACCACAATATAAGTTTTACTTAGGATGTCTAGAAATAGTGGTTAGCTCCTCTGAGGGTTTACTCACTGACTATTCAAAAGATTTGAAATGAGACTGGTGGCTTTTGAAGAGGATTTCAAGGAGCTAGACGGTACTTCTCTTGATTCCCGCATTGGTTCATACGGCGCTCACATTTAAGAAGTCTAAAAATACTGATGTGTCCAATAATTAGATATTGTTGACCTTATTTTTGTTGAAATGATAGCGACAAACTTTAATTTCTTTTTTTTTTATAATGACATGCTTATATTTCCATGGAGACGAAAGCGGAATTTGATGTCAGATCAAATGTCCCGATAAAATAATCGAAATTCAAGAAGGCTAGCCCCTTTAAAGGACGCCAGTTTTATATAAAACTGTTGTGGGCACACCAATAATGTTTCTAGACACCTTAATTTCATGAAACCCACATCATACTTCTAGCATTAAGATGGAAGAAGAATTAACCACTTTTGAAAGAGATTCCACAGAAACATGAATACCTTTTTTGGCAACTTATTGTATTCCCTGTGGGCTTCCATTCTCCTAGGATCCCAAAATCCTACTTCTACACTATAAGGATCTTCTATTCCATAATTGTCATATCCTCCCATATGATCTTTGTTTAATTCATTGAGCATATCATCAGTGAGCGGTGTAGGTATTTTCTTTTTGGCATTTTTCGATCGATTCACAAGCTAAAAATAAAATTTTATTCTATAGCGGGGAAACATAATAACTCGACAATAAACTTACAACCGTGACTCCAAAAATTATGACGAAAAGAAGAGAAGCTAAACCAATAACAATAACAGCAATAGCCCATTGTGGCAACAGCAGATTATCTTCAGCATATCCAACTGTAGGGGCTACCTGTTTTGGCACAACTAAAAAAAAGAAGAAGATTTATTCCTTTCTGAAAGCAACCTCCACAATAAATAAGAAGCTTGGTAATTGAAGGAAGTATGCATCATTTAAAAGAAGTCAACAAAGAATGCACATTCCAGTAATATAAAAATGTCCAATATTCACCTATGAAGTCCGTGTACATTGGATCAATAATGAATTTTCCTAATTTGGCCTTTTCCACATATTTGACCGATTCATTCAACGCCTTCCCTTCTCTAGGTGTGGACTTAACATAAGTACTTTCCAGTGCTTCATTGAAAAGTTTCTTCATTTGAGAAGTGCTAACATGCATATCTGAATTTTGCATTTCAACTAAATAATCCACCAAAACACTGCCTTCACTGTAAATAAAATCAAGGAATTACTTTACAGATGAGTACCTACTGAATTATAATCTTAACTCACCTAAATCCGTCAATTCTTAAATTTTTGAACAAACTTTTCAGTGTTCCTGATTGGCTATAAACGTCTTCCAACTGAAAAAAAAGGATTGAAGAACCATTATTGAAAATGATAATGTTTCAGTATAATTGCAACTCACCTGGAGTTGAACTTCATTAGCCAATATCTGCCATTCTTTGGTATTTCTATCAAGTAGCTCCGGTACCCATTTAACACCATCTACTAATTTTATAGTACCAACTAAATCACATTCTTCAACGCACACACCAGGAGTTGTTGGTTTTTGAGTCGTTGTTGTAGATGTAATTGTTGTTTGAGTTGAGGTGGTGAAAGTTATATTTTCTGGTTCTGCACTTGATGGAGAAACTCTATGAACAGACTCTAGAAGTTTTTCTATTGATATTGGTGTGGTAGAAGGCGTAGGCCAACCAGTGAATTCAGTAGTAGCCCTAAAAATATTTTCATTTATTGTACTCATAATTTTGGTAGTGGGTATTCATGATGAAGGGAAAAAAGATCACTCATTGAAACAGAAAACAAAATATTAAAAAAAAAGTTTCATATTATTAAAGAAAATTGAATCACACAAACCTTGTTGGCCATCCTTTATGAATTGTCGGAACTGGAGCTTGGGTAACTTCTTTTTGTTCTTCTCTAGCTCTGGGCGTAGTTAACTTATGATTTATCCTCTTACCACCTGGCCTACTAGGGAAAACCACTTTCAAACCACCTTTGGTTGTAGTTGCGGCAGTTGTGGTTGACATGGACAGTGTGATCGACTTCTCTGTCTCTACCATTTTTTCATTTTCGAGCATCTTACGAGGTTTGTACCCGCTTGGTAGTAGACTTGTTGGCAAATTCTCGATTTCAATGCCTGCCTTCTGGGCTGGTTTACGAGTTGTGAATTTTGGTTTAAAACCCGGCGGTAAGAATGCACTTATGTCGTCTTTCTTGGAATTTTCGAATAGGTCTTCAATTGAAGATTTCGGTGTGGTTGAAGTTGATTTCGACTTGTATCCTGGCGGTAGAAAAGCACTTACGTCGTCTTCTTTAGAGTTTTGCAGTATCTCATCTATTTTATTCGGTTTCTTTGTTGTGGCTGCCTTGTATCCTGGAGGCAAGAATGCGCTTATATCGTCCTGTTTTGCTTCCTTGATGATTCCTTCTGCGGAAGTTTTCTTTGTGGTAGTGGATGGGAGTTTGAAGCCCGGTGGCAGTAAAGAGCTGATATCATCCACCTTCGTCTTTTTCAATAATTCATCAACTAAGGAAGAGCCAGATTTGGTTTCGTTTGATTTCGATTTATACCCTGGTGGAAGGAAGGCACTTATATCGTCCTTCTTAGTTTTAGTTAATATCGAATCGATTGGGTTGGAAGACGTAGTTTCTGCAGGGGGTTTGTATCCAGGAGGTAGGAAAGCGTTGATATCTACTGGCTTTGCTATTTTCAACAAGGCATCAATGGGAGATGGTTTAGAGTTTGATTCATCGATATCAGGAGTTTTTGAAGCTTGTGTCGAGGATGGATGTGATGGTCCGAATCTATGAATTGGACTTTCCGAAGCTGTGTCATTTATTGATTTGTTCTCACGGTTCAATTCACTGTCTGCAGATTTAGAATTCGTACTTTCTTTGAACTTCTTCAATATGTCTGCAACCAGACCAGAACTACTGGTTTCTCTATCTGGTGACACCTTATAACCCGGAGGCAAGAAAGCATCAGGTTTGGCCACAATAATTTTAGGTTCACTAAAGGTTGTTTCGTTTTTATTTGAGCCAGATTTTTGCGTGGTGGATGCTTTTTTCGGTGGATGTGGTTTTCTCTTCGGGTATAAATTAGAGGTAGGTGGTCTTGACCGTGACGAAAATTTCTTGATGACAGGTGTATTGCTCTTGGATATCGAAGGGAATAACTGTGCTGCTTCCGTTGGTGACTCTGTTATAGCCGCCATGTGTATTTTATCCGTCATATTTTCCGTAATGACTGCTATGTTGTTGTCTTCGTTCTTGTAACCACCAGTTAGTAGACCACTGGACAGATCAGACTGTACTCTATCCAATTTATCTATCAAACTCTCTGTGGAATGCTTGATGGGAGGCATGGTTGTTGTTTCTTCAGTGGAGCTCTCATCATACTCTTCATAGCTAGTATAATATTCAGTAGAAGCTTCCTCCTCTGAGCTGCCCTTGTGATTTTTTTCATTCAATAAAGTAAACCTCTCTTCTTGAGCGACTATTGAAGAGGGCAGATAGTGTGCTCCAGAAATACTCTTGCTGGTTTGAACAGATGCTACTACGACCCAAGAATCGGTTGAATTATCTATATATGATGGCGTAGTTATTTCAGTTGTGGCTGTTGGCATGTTTGTAGCGATTATGGTATTATTTATCACGCTCTTTGTTGTAACAACGGACACAACTGGTTCGTTAAACGTGTGTACTGTATCGTTGTTTTCAATTATTGGCTTCAATGATTTATCTATTCTTTCTTTTGTCGATTTTGCTTCAACTTTTACTTTGGGGATATCTGCTTGTTTATGTGTGGTACTTCTTGTTGTTTTTGGGGTTGTTGGAGATTTTTTGTTATCTTCATATTCGTAATCAGTTTGGTCGAAATTATTTGCAGAGTTGAACTCCTGATCTTCTGACTGCGACAGATAAGATGGTTTATCGTAATGAATGATGTTGTCACGTGGATATTCCCGCGAATTTCCATCTTCTACCTCCAATTTGGTGGATAGTCTTCTTGGGGGGAATATATTCCTAGAAGGATTTAGGGTTGTTGAAAAAACTTCCCCATTTTCGTTGACGAAATATTTATTTTCTTGGAGTTGATTCTGTTTATCTTCCGGATCTGGTGCTAATATTCTAGTATGTTGCCTCAATATTTTGGGCGGTATTGGATGAACTTCTCCAGTTTTCTCGTGCTTGTTCTCTTGGTTCCTATAGAAGTTGTCCAAACTGCCGAAAGAGTTGTCTAATGTGACCTGCCCTAGGAATGTTTCGGTGTCAGAGGGGTTTATTTGATGATTTTTTGATAGAAAATGAGAGTAATTAGGTCTATGGGTGGATGGTACTACGTTTTGTGATGATCTCTCATGATCTGGTCTGAACAGAACTGTATTATGGTAGGGAAGTTCGTTTTTAGATATCTGCTCTTTGGAGGAGAATCTATATTGAGGCAGGGTCTTCTGGAGATGGGCAGGCACATCAGATGTTTGAAGATCCCTTTGCGGTAAGTATGGATCAAACGAAGAGAATCCTGGAAAATTTTGTTGGTATTGGATCTGCTTGTTCTGGTTGTAGTAGTCATCTTGTGGTTGGAAGTGGAACCTGGGATCCAAGATGTATTGTTGAGCTGTAAGAAAAAATATATTGTTAGAGGTGACATTCATTGATACACATGTGTTTGTGATTGAAAATTCGGTCATTTGGAATGTTGTGTTCTTGAGTAAACCATTCTGAATTAAAATTTCTCAAAAATGAAGAAAACACTAACATGAAGTCGAGAGCTTTTGAGTACTCAACATTAGTGCACTAATTGTGCCCTTGAAGACCAATAAATATTGGGTATTTTCTTTCCAATATTCTTGTTGAATTTTCTACGGTTTGATTATGTGATTAGCTCCAAATTTCCAAGCAGTATTACTGGTATATTCTGCCGAGAAGGCGAACCATTTTAAGGCTTCCACACTGATAAAAGTACACACGTACACACCAAATTGATCAATTTCTAATATTTTATGGGGAAACATTCTGAGGTTGTATTAACTATGCTCTAATCCCAGTAACTTGTAACTTTTGGTTTCTGAAGACATTTTTGTCAGTTTTCGTTCGTTAATAGTTATTTATAATACAAGTGCAGAAGGCATTGATATTCTTCCATGAGTTCAAAATTAAAAAACGACCCACGAAGTGGCGAGTTTTGGAATGAACGAGTGGTAGAATGAGCCTTCTGTACGAGTATTATACATTATTTTCTCTAATTCATTGCATTTTCATTGAAATTAATGAAATATTTCCATAAATATATTTTAGTGATTTTTGCATTGAAAAATGTTGGTTGGCAGAACTGATTCTTTAAGGCAAATTGATGAATTGACAGATAAAGCCGTGGCGGAAAGTTCGGAGTGCCAACATAGAATAATGAAATATAACCATGAAAACTGTGCGTTTCTGATATATTCTCGCACGATTTTGTTCTACAAGATGTGGAAGAATGAACGGAATAACCACAGAATTAGAGAAAGGATGTTAAAGATTCTGTGGATTAGACAGGTTACTAAAACTTTATAAAAACGTTTACTAAACGTTTATAAATTCCGACTTCTTGTGATTACAGCCAAAAAAAGCACACAATTCAAATTTTACACCCTTATTGTTACCCTTTCAAATCGATCATTGTGAAACTTTCCTCCATAAACATTCATGAAACCCTAAAAGCATCGATCCTAATGGCACTCAAAACATCCCGCCAAAAAAGTCAATATTGGGTTCAAATGTCGTAAAGTGAAGTATATTTGAATTTACAACTTCCCGTGCTTGGAGTTTTCCAATTCAATCCATTTGGGAAATAAAGGGAACGTTCTGTAAATATAATATACCTTCTGTATTGGAAAAGTGGAATCATTCAACTTCTGCTCTCCACAGAACGTGCTATATTATATCAGTTTCCAGTCTATTTCCAATGTATCTCCGAGCAGAGAGTCGAAAGCAATAAATTTCTTCTTGAAATTTCGGCTTGTGGATTCTCGAAACGGGACCGAATCAATACTTAGTTTATTGAAAATTGGTTTTCGCGACGTGACGTGATTTGTAGATCGTGGAGAACTCCAATATTTCATTATGAGAGTTTCCTGATTAGTTATTAAACTACCCACGTGAGGGTGGGAATGGTTTGAAGAGGTCATAAGTTATTGATAGGTCCACAAACAGATATGCTTCGCACGTACTGAAGTTGCTGAATAATGCAACTGTGGAGATTTGTAAGGAACTGACGGGGAAAGCGAAGAAGTCAACTAGTTATCAGATCATGATCGCGTTTCTGGAAATGGATTTTTGGGACGTTATTCGATTGGTTTGTAGGATTTGTGCCTGTTCATCGCCATTAATTTTATCTACAATGACTTTCCATCAAGAAAGGGCCGAATCCATTAAAAACCCTACCTATTCAAACAAATCCAAGGAGGCCGTCGATACTGTTAACGAAGCCGACGACATCCTTAGGAGCTGTTACCTCTTCAGTATCCAGAACTGACTTTCCTATATAAGTGTCTCTTAGGCCTGCCAAACCCAGTCATTTGCATCTCTTCTGCTGACTTACCCATGCGGTACAAAAGGTATTTGCACCAACAGTGTCTTGTCAGCAGTTCCACAATTACCTAAAGCTCAGCTCGGCTTCAAGAACTTCCTGGTAAGGACTTCAGGGTCTCAATATTCCGTGTTTAACCTTTTAGTCCGAATTTGATGGAAATTGGTATCGATAGCAGATTGCTTTAGGATGATTTTGACAGGTTGTCGATGGAGTTTGCGGTTTGTGAACTCCTCTTAGTCAGGGTTATTAGTTTTCATAGGAATAAAATACTTATATTTCGATTATATGATGAACGATGTAAAGCTTGAGAGTCGAGAAGATTGAAGATCTTGCAATCAGATTGGATTCACACTTGAATAATATAAAAGGGAGAGCTTTGAGAGTTATTGGTCTCATACAGCGTAATTGTGGTAAATTTTCTATTCGGATAATAATGACCTTGAATTTTTTATTAGTTAGAAGTATCCAAGAGTACGACTGGATCCGGTGTTGAGGTATTGGAGAGTATTCAGAATAGACTCATTCGGTTGGTTGCTTTTAATCAGGGTATTCGTATGTCACATATAGACTATGTGAGTATGAGGATATCTTTGAATTAAGAGTCACTCAAAAAGAAGAGTTTGGTTGCTTGTGCTTTTTTTTGTATATATTAATTAAAGGATCGTTTTTTTCTCTGCCTTTATTAGAAAGTGTCTGCTTCAATGCTTCAATCAAGAGAACGAGAAATACCCACTTTTTTATTTAAGAGAACATTATGGTTTTCAAATGAAAGTACATCTGTTAACCTGGACAGGGGGGAAAGGGGTTGATACCCCCGTTAATTTATTTGTTATTATGATTGCAATCCAGAAATTTCTCTTCGGGTGGGAATTAGTCAAAAATTCTTTTTTATTCTGCGATATAGTTATTTCTTGGGTGGGGTATCAGTTATACTTGGGGAGGTGGGGTGGATTAAAATCCCCCGGGCACCCCCCTGGATTCAACACTGTTCGGTATGTGTATCTGAGTTTAAGCTCTTTTGAATATATACGGCATGCATAAATTAGACAGAAAATAACGTAACAAGACTGAAAATAACGGATTATTTTAAGAGCGAAGGACGTCACACCCATTGGCAGATTTTTCATTATATGCAAATCGACATTTCCGTATTATAAACAACGTTGTATTCGCATGAAACCATCATACGGTCCGAGACGTATGAATTTCATCGTATCATGTAACTAATTGGATTGGTGATGGAAGTTGGATAAGCCTTTGTACCATTTTTTTGAAAAATAACAACTCATATGCATATGCAATATGTCGAGAAGATCTTTCTACTTGAAGTGTCAGTAATTATTATATCCTAGAAATTATTTTTCATATTCGACTGAAATTTTGTGTCAAAATTGATGATTCACTTCGATAACCTATTAGTGAAGAAAATTTTCGGTGAAACCTTCTTCATTTTCGATTTTGCAAATACGTAGTATTATAATACTGTATGAGGTAGGACCAACAATCTAGAGAGTGTTCATCAGAAGATCATGAACTTGAAGAACTCAAATTGATAAAAACTTAAAATATTTTTTTATTATTTCAGTCATTTCTGCTAATAAAGGGGTGGAAGTTACTATACCTGAAATGAAAACTTTAGGAGTTATCGAGGAAGAACTTCAAATGGGGAAAAAACCGAAATTTCTAACTATGTGGAGAAGTGTGTGTCTTCTACAATCCCAACGAACAATTAATTACATTCATGAAATGTCCAACTTAGTTATAGCAACAACGAATTTCAGTTTGTTTCTGTGTTTTTCGGAAGTCACAGACTACTCCATATAGTTAGAATATGCGGTTTTTCCTCATTTATAGTTCTTCCTCGTTAACTCTCAAAGTATTCAATTTAAGTATAGGGTTTGTTTAAGTACTCTCCCCTCTTTTTATACTGAAATAATAAAAGATATAGGTTCTAATTTGATAATCTCGAGTTTTGTTCAATTTGAGTTGTCCAAGTTCATGATCTTCTGATAAACACCCTGTACATTTTTGATCCTACCCCATACAGTATGATAATACTACATATTTGCAGAATCTAAAATTAAAAAGCTTTTTTCGAAAAACCAGTGCAGAAATATTCAAAAAAAATACGAGTCCTTGTCGCCACCATTTTTTTCATAAGAATATTAACTCACGAACCGTTGAGTTTATGCCCAAGGAATAGCATATTGCTGAAATTGTCATAAAAAAGCTACCTGATGATGCAATGATATATACTAGGTGTGCCATTCGAAATAAGGAAGTAGTTGTCTGTTTCCGGTATAACCGGAAGTTGTAGAGATTTGAAAATATTTTAGGGAGAAAGACCATTGTCTCAAACTTCAACACGCAGATTTTCATCACAAAATTATTATTAGTTTTCCATGAACGTCTATTGTTTAATTTTCCAAGTAATTTGTCTGTGCGCTGATTAGTAAGAGTTGAAAATGAGTTCAAGTGAAATTATCTTCTGTGCGCGCAAGGATTATTTATCAACTATATATATTCGAAAAAGCATTCTTCAAAATGACCATTCGAAATTTTAGAAGAGTTTTTGTGGCACCCTATATAACCTGAACGGTTGATTTTAGGACGGTGGGGCAATGAAGATCCCTTTCCCTTCATTTAAATAAGCAAATTAAACTAAGAAAATGTCGGTATTTCGAGAAACAAACTGTATATTCTGAATACAAGTATTACAACACCGAATTGTCCGTTGTTAATAATCTATATTCAAAATGAAGTAATGAGATTCCGAATCCCGCGAGAGAAAAAAAAATCAAATATGTGTAACAAATTGCAATTGGACTGGATGAGATAATATTGGTGGAAAATTGATCTATACGTTCTACATTACTGCTCCATACAAATTATAATCATGTTATGTGATTCGAATTCGTTCCACCGACGTAATCATATGGGAGCTCAATTCAGAGGTGTTGTATAGATGGGAAAGATCCCTTTTGTCACGTGCTGATTGAAAATTTTTCGATGTTCAAACGAATCAACGTGCGGGGAGCATAACAATAGAGTACGGTTAGCTCGAAGAATGCATCAATTCAAACATTTAGAAGAGAGGTGAATGTGACTTCGAAGACTATTTTCAGAGTGAATCAGTTGATTTTTTTTATTGGGTATATAATAGTGCATGATGCAATTGATACATGAATAAAATTCGTGTGATGCCACTGGATTTTTTCAGCAGATGTACAGAGATCAGGGAATCGTATTCATTTTTTGTTTCAATTATAGAGTAATTAACATTTTACTCCGAGGTTTCATTAATATTCTGATTTAAATAAACTCATTACGTAAAAAACATAAATAGAGGGAGTATACGCAATTTTTACATGTCCCCAACATGGTTAGAGTACTTTGTCATATCATATTTGTGATATCTTTTCAAATCCACAATTTTACTGTATCAAATTAAATGCGTATTATATTGAATGAAATATATTTATTTGAGTGACTCCCGATTGAATATGCAAATTTGAATATTTAGAATCCGAGATTTTTCCTAATTTTCGAATTTAAAGTAAGCAAAATATTTATTTTTTTCTGTATTATATCTGCTGATATCCAAGGTTTGGCAACTATTGCGCTTCTAATGTCATCGTTTGTTTCACGTCGTTTGGCGCGCTCTCAAAGTTTGTTTTCTGAATTCTTGATATATTCAGGTATTTATTTCAATATATTTTGAGTTAATATGGTACGTCAATTCATAGTATTCACAGACTACTCCACAGTTAGAAATTGGGGTTTCTCCTCATTTGAAGGTCTTCCTCGATAACTCATTTGTGGTATAGGGTTTGTTTAAGTAATTCCCCCTCTTTTTATACGCAGAATTAATTGAACTGATAAAAAGTATAGGATCTAGTTTGAAAATTTTGAGTTTTGATTAATTTGAGTTGTCCTTGTTCATATATTTTGAGTTAATATGAAAAATTGATTGACTATGGAACATAAGAAGTGCGTTCTTTTTGGAGAAACTCGCGAAGTGAAATATCGTATCACTGATATGTTTTCATTTCCGCGCGCTTCATGTCAAATTTGATAGTTCATGTTAGGGACAAAATTCGCTTACTGAGAATAAATACAAAACTAATTACAAAAAGCATCCAATGGATTCTACTGAAAAAAACGACCGTAAAATGTTTTTGTTTCATAATGATAGCACAACTAATAAAGGAGTTATAAGAACTTTTCATTTCACGCCAATTTTCCCTCATAGCTTGAAAACAGTTGAATTTACGAGGTTGTGGTTTCCACCAAATTAATTTTCAAGCCCTAAAATATGTCAATCATTTTTTTCTAGCTCAATCTAATTCTGAGATCCTCTCACTAGAAAACGAATTCGGGACATCCAATAAATCAGAAAATGCATTGAAGAGGTTCATCAAACTTCACAAAAGTCTAGATATGATAGTTGCACAGTGGTTATATCAAGAATAATCATCTCAAACCTTTATTACTCCATATACCAAAAAGGGGAATATTCATAACATATGAAGTGTTTTTCTTGAAATGGCTCACGAATAGCTCCCTTCAATATTAGCATATCTTTAAGGAACACCTTCGTATTCGAAATAAGACGTTCATATTGTTAATTAAAGGATATTTTAATTGTTCAGAATTAGAGGACTTATATCCATTATGGATAATATCAATATTTACTTTATTCTCCCCATCCCAGATTATGATGATGGATGCTGAAACCTTTCCAACTATAGGAGCATTTCAGTTTATATTGTATCAATATTTGCACCCTTTCTCAATATGAAGGAAGCCATTTCATTTACTTGAGTTGCGTATAATGCATAGAATAATAAAGTTAAACTGTTAATTAGCAATTCACTTTGTACAGATATTGTTTGATGAAATTATTAACAGTGGAGCATTTCAACATTCGTGTTATTGGTTTATTTAATATTAGCTTAGCTCCTTGCTTTCATGTGGGTAACTCTCGATAATTTCATCATCGAATTTTGACATTTCAGCATATCTTGTGTACAAAATCAATTTTCTTAGTTGATCTGTTAACATTTGAGAGAAAAACTAACAAAAACGACAAAATGTCATTTGTGGTGAATTTGTGTTCAGTAAGTTATTCAATTTTCCATTTTTGTTTTTTCATTTTCAATTTTTGAATTTTGTTGATGCTTGTATATTTCCATGTTTGAATGGCAGAACCAACTGAATACAAAAGATATAACAAATTACAAGGAATAATAGTCAGTGTTAGCATTTTAACCATTTCAAATGGAATAATTCCTATTGAAAAAAGGAAGCAAAAATATACATCCAGAAGTACGAACTTTAACATCCTCTCAAAAGATTCTGACTTTACAACACACATTTCACATTTTTTCATCTGTACCTACTTTTGAAATGAGCTCACAACTGAATGATTCCGATCACAACATTTTTTTTCAATTTGATCGATGTTGCGATGAAAATAGACTGAAAAAACCCTGAACAATTGCCGAAAACAGCCAATTGTGTTTTCGGGAAAAAAAGGGATTCTTCATTTCAGTCAAGGTGTTCGCAGGATATTGAGGAGTCCTTGTGCGGATCCTTTATTTCGGATCCGAAGATCTATCTGTTGAGATTCGTACTTTTTTTCTTTTATGAGCGAGAAATCTGATCGATTTCTTTTGTTGAGGATGGGGCTTTGTTCAGAACCTGTTCCAGGCAGAATAACACCTTGCCTGATGCTATATGGAAGATTCGCATTGATTTTGAGAATGTAATAAGTTTTTCTTATCGTTCATTCGGTTCGATTAAATACGTAGCAAAATCATTTCCGCTATCAGCGCTTTTTTTGGAAACTATAAGAGTTAATTGTTTCACTCATTGAAATTTTTGTAGTCTCGTTAATACTTTAGACTCTTTAGAGGCAGCAAATAGTGTACGTTCAGATTTGCTTCTTGAAAAGTCCAAGATTTAAAATATTTACTGTTTGGCGATAGAAGAAAGAAGAAACATGTTCAAGGTGCTGATCGAAGAAGCTATTTTCCTAGCGTATTCTGCTAAACTCGTAGAAGAATATGTACTTTCACCTTTATGACCAAATTATTCCATGTAAGCTCATTCACAATTAAATGAGTGGAAATTTACAAATATCGTTCGTTTACAATCTTTACTAAGAAAAAAAACCTTGTATAGGTACAGAGCCAAAAAATCCAACATTTCCATGGAAGACGAAGTCTATCAATTCATTTTTTATAATGAAAGTTGCTTTATTAATCGGAAATGGAGGAGCTTGTAAAACTAATGAGTTGGACAAATTGACTACAGAGATCATGGAAAACAAGATGATTATGGCCATTCCAGACACAAAAACTCACAGGAAATTATATTTTGCAGTTATATCTCATAGTAACATTCTTCAAAAAATATTTTACATTGCCCCTACCTCATATTAAATATTACTTAAAATCCTACAGGAAAAGTATTACACAGTTCAGCCTTGTGGTATACAATTCATTTCTAAACTACCTGAGAAAATTGCTAGACGTCTTAATATCAAAAATCCAAGCTTGTACATTGGCCATTGTACGAGAGGATTGTCAGCAATATTCTCAACGCCAGTGGATATATCTTAGATCTGCAAGTAAAGGTTGGGTGGATGTCAAGTAAGGTTTGCCAGAAAACGTTAAAAAAATTACGCTGAAAATTGAGATGAGAGACGTTTCGATAAGGAATAATTGGCCAAATACGAGTGTGTTGATAATAGATCAATTTCAAGTAATATGCAGAACCACGTGGAGAGTCCAAGTAGTAGCTTGAAAGTCGTGGGTGTTGAATCATCCAGAATCTGTAGCAATAATGCAAAAAACCTAGCAATGAAAATCAGAGAAATCCCCCTCAATTCAGATCATTGTCAAAACATTGAAATTCATGTTATTAATAAAAAATAATTCACATTAATATGTGAATAAAAAAGAAGAAAGAAGAAAAGGTTTCAGGAATTTGAAGCTTGATAATGAACTGAACTCGGAAATCGAATAAATTATTTCCAGTCAGTATAATATGGAAAAACTTCAGAAAGAAAACACCACCAATACTGAATTTTTGAGATCATTCTCCGCAGGTTGGATATCCAATAATGGAAGTGGAATATAAACAGTATTAACAAGATTGGAAGATTTAATACGTCACTCAATAAGTCCTGGCACCACCAATGCAATACCACTATCTTTTCTAGTTAATGCCAAGCCAAGCTTCAAAAGATGCGTGTCAAAATTTAGGAATATGTGTTGAATCTGGATCGAGGTAAATTGACGCTACATTGGTGTCGCGATTTGTCACCGCTGATCAAAAGGAATAACGCATCGACGATTTCGAACGCTGTTTGGAGCTGTTCAAGCGGAATGAACAGGATTTTTTCACCGATATGTGACAGTGGATGAAACGTGAATTGATCAATCCACTCCTGAATCCAGGAAAAGAAATTCAGTTCTAATGAGAACTTGATTGCCTAGGTTGAAGCTTATTTCGAAAGCAATGACAAATCTTTCTACAGAAAAAGCATTGAAATGTTAGAGGAGCTTTGGGGTACATGTGTCACTCTTGAATCTTGAAAGTTATATGGACGAATAAAGTTGAATTTTTGAGAAAAAATGTTTTTCTCCGATTGACAGCAAATATTGATTTTGCAGACACATATTAATCAGCGAAGTGTTACTTATCCTGCCTAGGCAGCAAAGTGAGTACTTTCCTGCCTTGGCTGAATTCCTAGTCGCGACAGTCAATCTACTACTTTGTTGCCTAGTGAAAGAAATAACTATTTTACTAGTTAGGACCGGGACTTATTGAATGACGTGTTAGGTGGTAATCTCAAAAATAGTGCTATAAGAAACCCTGGCTTTTATGCTGCTATTTTCGACTAGCAGAAAATATTACTAGTACCAAAGGTAGAAGTATTTTAGCTCAAAATAAGTTAAAACTTAACACTTCATACATTATAATTATATCATTTTCGATCTGATTTTTATTCAATCAGAATCAATCTATTTCTAACGGACTAATATGATATTTAAGTCCAAATCTGTCTATAGTAAAAGAAGAAGAGTGACTATGAATTTTTTGAATCAACATCATTCAATTATGATTAGAAAGACGAAAAGGTCCATCAAATTGAGGAAATGTTCTCCTGAAAAGTTTTTGAAAGTTCTTACAACCAATAAAATTTTGTCATTTTGTGTCATATGAAACAATTTCACCCAATAATGTCAACATTACAGTGAATATTTCCCTCCTGTCAAAAATTCTATGTAAATGGAATGCAATTATCGAAAATTACAGCGATAATTGCATTGTAGGAAACGAAATAGCACTCCGATAATTGTTCTGTTCATAGATGCATAGTTTCTATGAATCTTACACAGTTCGAATCTATGGAATCTATGTCTCCACCTTCGGTGTCGGGCTCTTTCTCCAAAAATGAAAATGAACTCATGCAAATTTTATGACAACACGCTGTCATGCAAAATTATCGGTAATTTTGATTGCACTTGTGCAATTACTTACGATAATTGCATTCAGTGCAATTATCAATCACTATGACAACAAGATTGAGTTTGACAACTTCATTCCAAATAAATTTCAAAACGTCACGTTTTGGCAATGCGTATGTTCGAAGTATAACAAAGTATGAATGCGAAAAATTCCCAGAAATACAACATACAGACACTAATATATTTGGGGAATATTTATGGATTTTTGCTGCGAACGAGAATATGAATTGAATGAACATAGGGGCTTAGAAGAATTGACGTTAATACTAAGAGATTTTGCGGTCAATATGAGAAAAGAAGACGAAACCAAATATAAACAAGCAACGTGGAACGTCTTGTGCAAAAAGTATCTTGTTGCCAAGGAACAAGCTTTCGATTGTCATAAAATTATCTCGTCTATTATCAATGTCCTAGGAATATTACTACTGAAAACTTCACTCTTAAGGACATAACATAGATGTCGCATAAGGCGGCGATCTATAATAATAATGTGAGTAGAAATTTCGTCATACTAAGCGCCCCAGATTCTCACATACTAAACCGATTCCAGCATATGCATATAATTAACAAGAGAGCGTAAGTTCCTAATTAATCAAATAACTATGAGATTGAGACTGACACTTCGTTTATCGAGCTCTGGTTACCGGAGTTTCTTCTTAATACTCCTGCACGTTGAAAGTAGCGATAAATTGTTTCTTGATTACATTCTCTCGTAAAGCCGAAACACGCTTATTTTTATGGTCCATCGACTTCAGAAAGTTAACAGAAGCTAAGAAGAATGCAGAAAAAATTCTAATGTTTTCAAGTACATATATCGGGCTTTGTTCCGAATTCATTCATAGATTATTTGCACTTTCACTGAATCAATCTCTCGTTTCAAGGCTTTGGAATCTTTTTATGTAATGGTTTTAGGAAGTTGGGAACGCGTGATCATAGAAGTTTGGATGCGGATTTTTTTCGAGAGCAAGGACAAAGTCGAACAATGCGTTTAACCTAAAACAGATTTTGAATTGATATTGTTCCGAATGAAAATCAGATTTTTTGCACGCTTGCATTGTTGCACTCATTAATTACCTAATTTTCTATATAAAATTTCAAGCTGATCACGTCAGCAGAACCATATAGAATTCAAGAAGAATATTGAAAAAAGGATATGATCAGGTTGAAATTTTGCCTATACGTATGTATATTATGGATTCAATTCCACATTGCCTCTTTCACTATTTTCGCTGTTATTGCATTAAAGAAATATTCTGGAGCGAGATTTTATGTCACATAGTACTCGATACGATCTTCAAAAAATATTTATTCATATAAAGTCGGAAAATCGAGGTGTTAAATTTTCGTTGGACCACCCTATATATAAAATAACCATGTCAAGCTGTGTTCTTATAATTATGTGTTGATTGATTGCTTCATCAGAACTTCATTCAGATTATAGAAAAAATGAGGAAATCGCTGCAATTGCTCCCTTGGGGACCATATAACTGTATGACATTAATTCAGGGCATTCTTCATTTTTTTTCATCATAACGATAGTATTATGTGAATGTTTTGGTGATGACATGACATGAAAGAGAATTCGTAGATACTAATGGCACTCTCTAAAAATTCATATTCTTTCAACTGAAATATTCATTGTCGTAAATGAATTATTCCAGAAAGGCTTTTCTTCAAAGATGAAATAATAAATTCGGATAAAAATGTATAATTCTATGGTAACTCTTTGCTAGCTCGAGAGATGGCGCCGCATGCTGCGTGATTCTGGACAGAACGGCACTGCTTCTATGGAAAAGTTTACTCGCTCCGCTATAGAAGTGGATGGTGTATATTACAGGGACCACTGAGTTGCCATACTGATGATTCCATCAGTGGTACCGAGATGGAACACCGCAATCACCTCAAAAATTGTTAGAGAAAGGCCTATCTCAATTCCATCGAACAAATTCCCATTACTTTTAGTCTTAGTGGTATATCAGCTCCAAGAATATATAGATATATCTCAAATTGGACGTAATACACATTTTAAAACGAACAGCAGGTTGCTCTGATTCACTTTTATGATTTTTATTGAAAGTACTGATTACATCTCCTTCTTACTAGCACTTTATCATATACCACCATTTCAGCCACAAAACTGGTGAAATTTTCAGTTGAAGAAATATTCTCATTTCACGGATATTTAATTCCAACAATTTTTTCAGAATTGGTTTTCAGTAACACATCTGATTAGAACGGCTACTACTAGTACTACTCCGATAAAATAGCCATTTTCAAGGCTACTAATAGCATTTTATGTCTTGTGCGAATTCTTTCTCTTCCACAACAGAAAACAGAATGAAGAAATATCAAGTTGGCCAACCTTCAGAACAAGTTCAGTTGAGCAACTGTGTAAGAATTAAACGTCAAAATGTAAAGAGGTCAACATACGACTAGATACTTGCTTATGCTGTAATTGTATCAACGTTATAAGGTAGGTACGACTGAATATATGAATTTGCTGTGAAATATAGTTTTTTTTTTATTCCGCGTTCTAGCTAGTATGACGCTCTACAGGTGTCCCAGAATTACCGGTCAATAATTCACCACCCTATTCTACGATCAAAAAAATTAGATGAAGTTGCAATGATTTTTTTCGAGAAATATTACTCGACAGAGCAACAGCCTTAAAATGGATTGCACTTATTTTCTCTGGAATTAACTCAGCTAAAATGATGAAATTTGGTATGACTCTTAATTGTTACCGCCGAGCTCAAACTATTGCTATGAACATACGATGAAAATACGGGCAATAATTCATAGAACTTTTATTAACATCAATATTTTTAAATTGAAAATTTTTTTTCTGTTACGACGGTAACTCTTTTTGGGTTAGAGTAATTTATGAGAATACTTTACATAATGAGGCAATGAAGCTCACAATATGATTTACCTTACATAATGCCTCAGCCTTCTATCATATAACAAGGCGTTTTCAATTGAATGATTTCATATTTTATAATTTTTTCGATAATTTTTTGTTTCTCCTCAAGTCAGAAATATTAACTACTCGTATAGATACAGGAAATGATGAAGCAAAATTTGAAAACATATCCGTATTGTTCAATAGTATTGATTTGTATGTGTAGGTGTTATTGAAGTATTTGAAATCCTCATTACTTGTTCATAACAAGTGGGAATCAGTGAGTTCACAACATGACGAATTTAGCATGAACCTACCTATCATTTTGCACAACAAACTATCAACCCATTGTGTGCCATTCATCCTGAACGTTATTGCAGAATGTAGTATTATACAGTAATCGGCCAGCAAGACAAGGTAATTTGACGTCGTGGGACTATTTCAATAGATGAAACGGGAAATCTCAATTCCATAAAAACAATCAGATCCTTAAATGGAAAACAAAATTGTTTGTATAATATAACGGAAGGAATGAAATCACAATTTTTACACACGACAACAATCAGACACATTGGAAACTACTTTTCAAATTTAATGCAATAAACTTTTAATTTTTTTAAATTCTTATGTGTATTTTAACTTGTTGATGATAGACTTAAAAGCATAATGAATAGAGGGAAGACGAAGCGGGTACAGGAAAAATAAAAGTCTAATTCTCATGTAACTTATATTCTCCGAAGTTCTCTTTTTCGATGAAGATGGTTGCAAATTTAAATTAATTGAATCTCATAAATAATAAGTTAACTGGGATATTTTCAATCTGCTTTGAGTAGATATTAATCTCTGTTCTTCATATCTCCTAAAACAAAAAGTCCCCACTTCTAATACAAATGAAAATAAACACACAAAATTCTGCACTGCCCCAATCAAGTATAGTCTTATAAGAAAAAATGTATATTAGAAAAATGAACAAGGATTCATAGTCAGTTAGGAGTTGAATCTCTATTATATGTAATCAAGATCACAGAACATGTAACATGGATCTCATTGCATTAAACATTATGTTTTTCTGTCCGAACTCAGATTAATGGTTTTTGAAGTAACATGAAAAAGGCGGTCAACTCAATCAGGCTGAATAGTCATCGACTTATTTTCATTAGGTAAGAACGTTAATTACCGATGCATCTTTGAAATGTCATCCTCGTAGTTAGTCTAGAAAGCAGCGTCGCGTCTAGATCTACAGAGTAGGGAAGCTGTTTTTTTTTTAATCTACACTAAGTATATCATTATTTTAAGCACTTCACAACTCACTTTTTAATTGTTTTCTTCTATACTTCATTTTTTCTGATTATCTAAAATTTGCTCGATTCTTATTTTACTGAAAGTTTTCGATTTTATAACAGCTTGCATATTAGCTTTGCTATTGTTATTTCTATTAATTTACTTAGTTCAGATAAGAAGATTTTAACAGTTTCATTGCGTTGTTGAAGCGTGTAATGTACCATTTTTATCAATGGCATAGTTTTTACTCGTCAAATGTCGGAATATGGTAACTTCAAAAGAAACAGCTTGCCAAACAGCGAACTATTTTGCCATACGAAAATGCGTTAGGCGATGTGAACTAACGGGTATTTTTTTTGAGGTATATAACTTCAAAATGGCATTTCTGTTCAAGATGGCGACCGATTTAACAGCTGTCAAGTGATTTATTCTCAGTTTGGTTTGGCAATTCATCATGAATAGACTCACGCCTGAACAACGCTTGCAAATAGTGCAATTTCATTTCGAAAATAATGGTTCTGTGCAGAATACGT